>NC_084737.1:84241510-84294010 GCF_033978785.1 Entelurus aequoreus
TTAGCAACAGCATTGCTAAGCTTCGCCAGGCTGGAAAGCATTAACCGTGTAGTTACATGTCCATGGTTTAATAGTATTGTTGATTTTCTGTCTATCCTTCCAGTCAGGGGTTTATTTATTTTGTTTCTATCTGCATTTAAGCACGATGCTATCACGTTAGCTCCGTAGCTAAAGTGCTTCGCCGATGTATTGTCGTGGGGATAAAAGTCACTTTAAATGTCCATTTCGCGTGCTCGACTCTCATTTTCAAGAGGATATAGTATCCCAGGTGGTTTAAAATACAAATCCGTGATCCACAATAGAAAAATGAGAAAGTGTGGAATCCAATGAGCCAGCTTGTACCTAAGTTACGGTCAGAGCGAAAAAAGATACACCCTGCACTGCACTCTAGTCCTTCACTCTAACGTTCCTCATCCACAAATCTTTCATCCTGGCTCAAATTAATGGGGTAATCATCGCTTTCTCGGTCCGAATCTCTCTCGCTGCTGGTGTAAACAATGGGTAAATGTGAGGAGCCTTTCAACCTGTGACGTCACGCTACTTCCGGTACAGGCAAGGCTATTTTTTATCAGCGACCAAAACTTTATCGTCGATGTTCTCTACTAAATCCTTTCAACAAAAATATGGCAATATCGCGAAATGATCAAGTATGACACATAGAATGGATCTGCTATCCCCGTTTAAATTAAAAAAAATCATTTCAGTAGGCCTTTAAAACAAGTAAAACACTCTAACATAAAATCTACTTAGTGAGAAGAATTATCTTATCAGACAGAAAATAAGCAAATATCACCCTTATTTGAGATATTTAATCGTACTTAGATTTCATTTTTTGCAGCTTAAGTTGTTCAACTGTCCGGGGGTCTCCCTTGTGCTATTTTAGGTGCCACACATTTTCAATGGGAGACAGGTCTGGACTACAGGCAGGCCAGTCTAGTACCCGCACTCTTTTACTATGAAGCCACGTTGATGTAACACGTGGCTTGGCATTGTCTTGCTGAAATAAGCAGGGGCGTCCATGGTAACGTTGCTTGGATGGCAACATATGTTGCTCCAAAACCTGTATGTACCTTTCAGCATTAATGGCGCCTTCACATATGTGTAAGTTACCCATGTCTTGGCCACTAATACACCCCCATACCATCACACATGCTGGCTTTTACACTTTGCGCCTAGAACAACCCGGATGGTTCTTGTCCTCTTTGGTCCGCAGGACACCACGTCCACAGTTTCCATAAAAAATTTGAAATGTGGACTCGTCAGACCACAGAACACTTTTCCACTTTGCGTCAGTCCATCTTAGATGGGCTCGGGCGGCGTTTCTGGGTGTTGTTGATAGCGATGATGTCGCAGTTCAAATATGAACAATTGTGTCGAAAAAGAAATTAGAGACATGGCTTTTACTTATGGATGTACAGAATTTGTACCATTTACACTACTGTTCAAAAGTTTGGGGTCACATTGAAATGTCCTTATTTTTGAAGGAAAAGCACTGTACTTTTCAATGAAGATAACTTTAAACTAGTCTTAACATTAAAGAAATACACTCTATACATTGCTAATGTGGTAAATGACTATTCTAGCTGCAAATGTCTGCTTTTTGGTGCAATATCTACATAGGTGTATAGAGGCCCATTTCCAGCAACTATCACTCCAGTGTTCTAATGGTACAATGTGTTTGCTCATTGGCTCAGAAGGCTAATTGATGATTAGAAAAGCCTTGTGCAATCATGTTCACTTATCTGAAAACACTTTAGCTCGTTACGGAAGCTACAAAACTGACCTTCCGTTGAGCAGATTGAGTTTCTGGAGCATCACATTTGTGGGGTCAATTAAACGCTTAAAATGGCCAGAAAAAGAGAACTTTCATCTGAAACTCGACAGTCTATTCTTGTTCTTAGAAATGAAGGCTATTCCACAAAATTGTTTGGGTGACCCCAAACTTTTGAACGGTAGTGTATTTTTGGGGAAAAGGTAAATCTCCATTGTGGAACATAATACTTGCTTTGGAAAGGAAGCAACAAACAGCGATCACAATAATAACTGCCTGGCGTTGGCGCTCGGTCCAAGCAAGGTTAATGGTAATCGAAGACAACACGGAGGTTGGGAATATACCGTATGTAGGCATACTTCGTACACCGTGTACCCAAATCTGCATCATTTGGCCTCGACATGTGATGTGTACTCTGGTGCAGAGAGAAGAAGAAGAGTACAGTAGTACCCTGAGGGTAAAAGATCCTCACATAACCCACAGCTGCAGTGCATGTTTGTGTACACTTGCCACAGTCCTGTTTAATTAAGCAAAGTGAAGATATCATGAACAGCTCTCAGTACCATGCCATGGAAGGATGCTCTTTATTTGGTCACGCTAAACCCAGACACACACGCACACGCACACACATACACACACACACACACACACACACACACACACACACACACACACACACACACACACACACACACACACACACACACACACACACACACACACACACACACACACACACACACACATACATGTCTTGCCTACTTTGTGTGGACCCACGTTTGGTTAGTAGGTTGTGAGGGCCCCCCTTTCCACTATAGCTAGAATGATGAAAAAATATATCTCTAGCCCTAGATGGGAGTAAAGAGTTGCAACTAGGGATGTCCGATAACGGCTTTTTGCCCATATCCGATATTCCGATATTGTCCAACTCTTTAATTACCGATACCGATATCAACCGATATATACAGTCGTGGTATTAACACATTATTATGCCTAATTTGGACAACCAGGTATGGTGAAGATAAGGTACTTTTTAAAAAAATTAATAAAATAAGATAAATAAATTAAAAACATTTTCTTGAATAATAAAGAAAGTCAAACAATATAAAAACAGTTACATAGAAACTAGTAATGAATGAAAATGAGTAAAATGAACTGTTAAAGGTTAGTACTATTAGTGGAGCAGCAGCACGCACAATCATGTGTGCTTACGGACTGTATCCCTTGCAGACTGTATTGATATATATTGATATATAATGTAGGAACCAGAATATTAATAACAGAAAGAAACAACTCTTTTGTGTGAATGAGTGTAAATGGGGGAAGGAGTTTTTTTGGGTTGGTGCACGAGTAAGTGTATCTTGTGTTTTTTTTATGTTAATTTAATTTTTTTTTTAAAAATAAAAAATAAAAAAAAATAAAAAAAACGATACCGATAATAAAAAAAACGATACCAATAATTTCCGATATTACATTTTAAAACATTTATCGGACATCCCTAGTTGCAACCTCACTTCAGAATGCAAAACACACAAAGTAAAAAAAATATTTGACTTCTGTAGTTGTGAGGACCAGGCAAATGTCCTCACAAGTCAAAAGATCCTCACAGAAAGGGTGGTTTATCAAGTGTGTGTCCACACAAGGACGGTGAGACAAGTGCACGCACACACACACACACACACACACACACACACACACACACACACACACACACACACACACACACACACACACACACACACGCACACACGCACACACGCACACATGCCTCCGTTGTGTGAGTGGTTTAGTGGCAGCAGGTGAAAGGTTAAGCAACCTAACATGGTGGCTGGTATCGATTCTGCAACAAATGATGAGGTACCGAGTCTGAGCGTGACAAATATGGATATAATAATGTTGGGGTGTAAAGCTTTTTTTTTATTTGATCTCTTTCAATTTCCCTCGGGATCAGTCTCTCTCTCTCTCTCTGTGTGTATATATATATATATATACAGAGAGAGGGACATTCACAGAGATAAAGTACACACAAATAATGTACATACGCGTGTGTGTACACTACCGTTCAAAAGTTTGGGGTCACCCAAACAATTTTGTGGAACAGCCTTCATTTCTAAGAACAAGAACAGACTGTCGAGTTTCAGATGAAAGTTCTCTTTTTCTGGCCATTTTGAGCGTTTAATCGACCCCACAAATGTGATGCTCCAGAAACTCAATCTGCTCAAAGGAAGGTCAGTTTTGTAGCTTCTGTGACGAGCTAAAGTGTTTTCAGATGTGTGAACATGATTGCACAAGGGTTTTCTAATCATCAATTAGCCTTCTGAGCCAATGAGCAAACACATTGTACCATTAGAACACTGGAGTGATAGTTGCTGGAAATGGGCCTCTATACACCTATGTAGATATTGCACCAAAAAGCAGACATTTGCAGCTAGAATAGTCATTTACCACATTAGCAATGTATAGAGTGTATTTCTTTCAAGTTAAGACTAGTTTCAAGTTATCTTCATTGAAAAGTACAGTGCTTTTCCTTCAAAAATAAGGACATTTCAATGTGACCCCAAACTTTTGAACGGTAGTGTATATATATGTACCAAATATACGTGTGTATATATATGTTTATATAGCAGTGGCGTTCGGTGAGGTTCATGTCAGGTGAGGCACTGACTTCATCACAGTCAGATTTACAAACATATGAACCCTAAAGAGTATCTTATTCACCATTTTATTGGCAGCAGTTAACGGGTTATGTTTAAAAGCTCATACCAGCATTCTTGGCACTCAGCATCAAGGGTTGGAATTGGGGGTTAAATCACCAAAAATGATTCCCGGGCGCGGCGCCGCTGCTGCCCACTGCTCCCCTCACCTCCCAGGGGGTGAACAAGGGGATGGGTCAAATGCAGAGGACAAATTTCACCACATCTAGTGTGTGTGTGACAATCATTGGTACTTTAACTTAACTTTACACTTTACACATACAAACTGTAGCACACAAAAAAGCACATTTAATAAAAAAAAAACGTTATTATGGTCTTACCTTTACTTATAAGTGCGGGAGCAGTGGTGTTCGTGTTGGAAGAGTTGTGAATGAATGAAATATGAAATCCGCGCTGCAGTCTGCAGGTGTACCTAATGTTGTGTCCCTGTTCACGGCTCCTCCGGCGCGCCGCGCGAGCATTGTTGTTTTTGCACTTTTTGGCTTCTTGTTAAGTGACTTTTTTTGGGTGGATTCGGTCTTGCACGTGGAGGGTTTGGGTGTGGGCTTTGGTTGGTGTGGCCGCGGCGCTCCCGTCGGGCGGTGCATTCTGCGGCGGAGGTGATTGGCACCAGGAGGCGGGGTTATGAGACATGGCTTTTACTTATGGTGCGTCTTCGCAGCAGTTTTACGATCGCTCAGCACGAGAAATAGGTTACACACATACAGTTGTTGACAAAATACAGTGTACATTATATACCTCAGCTAACTAAACTATGGAAATGTATAATATAATTCATGTAGCAATACGGTCTCACTGCACAGCAGGCCAGCAGTTAGCCAAGTCATTGTGCACAATCCATGTTGAGGCACAACTAAGTGACGTGCCTCAACTGGCTGCTGATCACCGCACCGTCTCTTCTCAGTATTTGAACGGCAAATGGGAAAATAAAAATAAAAATAATCTAAAACTGGTGAAGTTAAATGGAAAATAACTTTAGTATAATCCAGACCTGGGCATTCTGCGGCCCGCGGGCCGCATCCGGCCCTTTGTGCGTCCATGTCCGGCCCGCGTGAGGCAATACAACTGTGCTGCTTTTATTTTGAAAAGTATTATTTATGGGCTTGTGTCCGTGTGTAACCTGTGAGTGAAGGTGCACATGCAGCGACAAGTGATGCACGGTTTACACCCGAGACACTAAAAAGAGAAAGGTTGATGAAGAATGGCGTGTTTTCAACAAGACATGGACTGCCAAGCAACGTTCCCTCTAAGGTGCGTGCCTGCGCAATTGCGCACTGCTCAAGCGTCCGCTGCGCGCAGCAAATATATGCCGCGCACCAAATCAAATCCCATCTGAATTCTAAACAAAATAAACACATTTATTCTATGTAATTTTGCAATGCAACTTTGAGTGACAGTGACAACAAGCGGCCCTAACGGTGTTCGTCAACACCGTTCAATTGAACACCGTTCAATTATTGTAACATCTATCGAGATGCTTCGAGGACAGGAATTAAATCGATCACTTTATTGAGCAAAACTGTTTATATTCGGACATAACCACACCAAAAACATGAGTAAAACACTTCTATCTGGAAAAACTAGTCATTTTCTGCCGTACAAACCAGGCCAAAACCAACTTGTCATCTGTCACCAACACGCATACCACTAAGCCACTGGTGCGTTTATGGCCACACAAAAAGTCGGACAACTCAAACACCACACAAAGTTACACTACGACTCCTCAGTCATACGTGTGCTTATTTTACTGTCATTTATTATTAATGTTAATTTATTTATATTAGTCATGGAATGCTGTTACACACACTATGTTGAAGTATTACTATTATTATTAATTATTATTATTATTATTTATCTTACGGTATATATCAAAAATAATATTGAGCAAAATTTAATTGAAATATTGTCGACGTGGCCCTCCAGCAGTGCTCGGGTTGCTCATCCGGCCCCCGGTAAAAATTAATTGCCCACCCCTGGTATAATCACTGGATACATATAACAATTTAATTTTTTTTTTTTTCTTTCTACTTTTTTTTTTCTTTCCATGATGGCAGGTGAGGCCCCTTCTCCCCTGCCTCTAGTGACTGCACGCCACCGTTATAAAGATACATGTATATATATATATATACACACATATATATATATATACACACACACACACACACACACACACACACACACACACACACACACACACACACACACACACACACACACACACACACACACACACACACACACACACACACACACACACACACACACACATATATTTATGTATGTATATATATATACAGTACCGTACTTTTTCAATGAAGATAACTTTAAACTTGTCTTAACTTTAAAGAAATACACTCTATACATTGCTAATGTGGTAAATGACTATTCTAGCTGCAAATGTCTGCTTTTTGGTGCAATATCTACATAGGTGTATAGAGGCCCATTTCCAGCAACTATCACTCCAGTGTTCTAATGGTACAATGTGTTTGCTCATTGGCTCAGAAGGCTAATTGATGATTAGAAAAGCCTTGTGCAATCATGTTCACACATCTGAAAACAGCTTAGCTCGTTACAGAAGCTACAAAACTGACCTTCCTTTGAGCAGATTGAGTTTCTGGAGCATCACATTTGTGGGCTCAATTAAACGCTCAAAATGGCCAGAAAAAGAGAACTTTCATCTGAAACTCGACAGTCTATTCTTGTTCTTAGAAATGAAGGCTATTCTGCAAAATTGTTTGGGTGACCCCAAACTTTTGAACGGTAGTATATATATATATATATATATATATATATATATATATATATATATATATATATATATATATATATATATTGCAAAGTTCATTGCAAATAGGCGTACGACACAGCTAAGTAGCAACATTTTAACGTAGGTAGATAAAGTAACAGGCAGCTGCATTATTTTTACTACTTGCATATTTTATAGGTAATTAAAAACCTGCATCAGGGAATGTTCTGCGGCCCCAGCTGCGAACAGCGATGTCTTTAAGACAGACGCTAATTAGAGACCCTGATGTACTTATGTAGACATTCAGTCCTGGACTGTTGATTTGTCTATTTTTAATTTCCAGGAAAAGGATAGGGAGCCGAATGGCCATCCTAAACAAAGCCTGATTCATTCAGTTTTTTTTCCCCGCCTTTAATTATTTTTTGCAAGGGGGAGTTGAAGTTGCAGAGCAGCACAATGTGCAGAAGGTAGCTGTAGAGAGTGGATGTTAGTATGCAGGCGTGTGAGCGTACAGAACCCTGCTGTGGGCTCGCTTTCTAGCAGCGCTTTTGTTGTGTACAGTATAACAAACATCACTGCTGGGATTCCATTCATCACCGTGCTCTCCACCGGTGGAAGGGAAAGCAATTATGAAGTTGACAAAATTCACATTGAACATTCTTTATGCTTATTGTTTGCATGTTTGTGTGTGTGTGTGTGTGTGTGGGTGTTTGTGTTTGTGCGTGTGCATGCGTGTGTGATTGGGCGTGGGATTCGGAGTGTGCCTGTGTGAAATGAGTCGTTCAGTTGTGATTTCACAGCATGCATCCATAAATCTGGCTACCGCGCTTGCATGCATATACTATACAGTATGTGTTTCCATATGCATGTATTATGAGCCCATCAAGCACAGCTGTTAAAAATGTTAATTCACTTTTTCTTTCCACCATATATATATATATATATATATATATATATATATATATATATATATATATATATATATATATATATATATATATATATATATATATATATATATATATATATATATATATATATATATATATAATTCCACAAAATTGTTTGGGTGACCATATATATATATATATATATATATATATATATATATATATATATATATATATATATATATATATATATATATATATTATATATATATATATATATATATATATATATATATATATATATATATATATATATATATACACACTACCGTTCAAAAGTTTGGGGTCACCCAAACAATTTTGTGTTTGAGCCTTCATTTCTAAGAACAAGAATAGACTGTCGCGTTTCAGATGAAAGTTCTCTTTTTCTGCCCATTTTGAGCGCTTAATTGACCCCACAAATGTGATGCTCCAGAAACTCAATCTGCTCAAAGGAAGGTCAGTTTTGTAGCTTCTGTAACGAGCTAAACTGTTTTCAGATGTGTGAACATGATTGCACAAGGGATTTCTAGTCATCAATTAGCCTTCTGAGCCAATGAGCAAACACATTGTACCATTAGAACACTGGAGTGATAGTTGCTGGAAATGGGCCTCTATACACCTATGTAGATATTGCACCAAAAAGCAGACATTTGCAGCTAGAATAGTCATTTACCACATTAGCAATGTATAGAGTGTATTTCTTTCAAGTTAAGACTAGTTTAAAGTTATCTTCATTGAAAAGTGCAGTGCTTATCCTTAAAAAATAAGGACATTTCAGTGTGGCCCCAAACTTTTGAACGGTAGTATATATACAGTATATATATATATATATATGTATGTATATATATACATATATATATATACATATATTCCATAAACCTGTATGTACATATGTTCCCCACATCTGCGGTCCCGTCCAAGGTTTGTCATTGTCATCCCATTGGGTTGAGTTTTTCCTTGCCCCGATGTGGGATGTCGTTGTGGCTTGTGCAGCCCTTTGAGACACTCGTGATTTAGGCCTATGTAAGTAAACATTGGTTGATTGATTGATTGATCAAGGCTAAGTTTGTATCCTTTCGCCGTCTCTTACGTGGCATACCGCCCTTCACCGTTCATCGGAAGATTACAGAAGTCTCTCAATAGTGGGATGACACCGAGTACTGTAATCCCTAATGAAGTGTTAATGCGAAGCAGGCATGTCATTGCTCATCACCAGCTCCGCTCTTTTTCCCCCCGACCGGTTAAGTGAGCGTCTGCGTAGAAGAAAAATGGAACCCAAAGGGGACGTCGGCGATGTGATAAAGAGCAGGTAATCAATGTGACCACTTACATTCTTACCCCCCTCCCCCCGCCCCAATGTACATTAAAGGCTGACATGTGCGAACCTTGCATTCGCATTTTCACAAATCACATTAGGCAACCTGGAGGGAAACGCGGCGTCAATTCATCAGGATTTGAAGAGAAACTGACTCGTGTGATGAATGCAGAGCCTTAACGTTTTACCCAATGGTGGCTCATCCTCCTGGGAACTCCCACTCCTCCTTATCTGCCAGGGTGTGTTTGGTTGCCTTTGCCAAGTGCAAAAAAGACAAGGGTGTTGTGATTTAGCACAACACCTCGACCCCCAGGAGATGCACAGGATGCGAGCCAACGTAGCGCGCGAGCACAAAACTTCACAAACGGCTAACAAAGACTTAGAAATTAATAATTGTCATTATTATTATTTCAGTGGGTTTATTTTCAATCTGTGTTCAGTACAACAACAAACATGGGTTTGCACAGTGACATTTTGTTTACAGCATCAACAAGAAACAATGACTTGCATGATCCTTCAAGATACACTGAAACACAATGAAAGTGGTGGCATTAGCCTCTAGGTTTTTACTTCACAACATAGAGGCTAATGCCACCACTTTAGCTCACAATACAATAATTGTTTGTTTCCAAATATTTTGAAGTTGCACAGATTCCATTTTGGGCACATATGTGACTAAAATGGTTGTAAAAAATATTACTTAATTACTTGAATTAAATTAATACCCGGATCGGGATAATTTGGCTTGTATATAATATATGTATATATATATATATATATATATATATATATATATATATATATATATATATATATATATATATATATATATATATATATATATATATATATATATATATATATATTATATACAAGCCAAATTATCCCGAGATTCCAGATTCCATTTTGGGCACATATGTGACTAAAATGGTTGTAAAAAATATTACTTAATTACTTGAATTAAATTAATACCTGGATCGGGATAATTTGGCTTGTATATATATATATATATATATATATATATATATATATATATATATATATATATATATATATATATATATCGGGATAATTTGGCTTGTATATATATATATATATATATATATATATATATATATATATATATATATATATATATATATATATATATATATATATATATATATATATATATATATATATATATATATATATATATGTATATATATATATATATATATATATTATATACAAGCCAAATTATCCCGATCCAGGTATTAATTTAATTCAAGTAATTAAGTAATATTTTTTACAACCATTTTAGTCACATATGTGCCCAAAATGGAATCTGTCCATTCCACTTATATATATATATATATATATATATATATATATATATATATATATATATATATATATATATATATATATATATATATATATATATATATTATGGCAAGCCGTTAAGGAAATTGAATATATATGGAAGTCTGAATAGAAATGAGAAACTTTTATATATACTGTAAATAAGAAAGACTTAGAGTCCGTCTGCTGATCTGAAAAAGAGCCAAAGCTGTCAAAGGGCTGAGGGACCATCTTCAAAGTGCGATGCTGAAACAAATAATGCAAACAATAAAATGTAACTTCCATGGTTTGGGATCAACGTAGTCCCGTCGTCCCGGGGACAGTAAAAAAAATGCACGGGACGACATTAAATGGCTTTTAACCATTTTTTTCCTTTTTCTTTTTATGTATTTATTCATTTTACATGTTATATTAAATGTCTTGGTTTTTCCACCCTCTGAAAATCCTATGAAATGTTTAACAAACATCCTATAATAATACAATAGCTATTAATGTAATAATACAATAAAACAAATATATTTAATGATGTTTTTTTCATTATTTTAACAATAGGCTAATGTATATTACTTTATACAGATTCTACAAGAAACACAAAACTTAAAAACTAAATTATTTACAATTGCAGACACAAGGTTCTTGTTCTGCAGTGCTGTGTGCTAATGTGCTTCGTACACCTGCAGGACCGCAAGCAAGGTCGCAGAGAAAATGCGAACTGGATTTTGAGTGATGTGGGCATTTTCTATGTGAACAAGTCCAAGGACCGCAAGCAAGGTCGCAGAGAAAATGCGGACTGAATTTTGAGTGATGTGGGCATTTTCTATATGAACAAGTCCAAGGACCGCAAGCAAGGTCGCAGAGAAAATGCGGACTGGATTTTGAGTGGTGTGGGCATTTTCTATATGAACAAGTCCAAGGACCGCAAGAAAGGTCGCAGAGAAAATGCGGACTGGATTTTGAGTGATGTGGGCATTTTCTATGTGAACAAGTCCAAGGACCGCAAGCAAGGTCGCAGAGAAAATGCGGACTGGATTTTGAGTGATGTGGGCATTTTCTATATGAACAAGTCCAAGGACCGCAAGCAAGGTCGCAGAGAAAATGCGGACTGGATTTTGAGTGATGTGGGCATTTTCTATATGAACAAGTGGAATGGATTGGATACCGACGCACTAAAGGGGCTCTCTACCTTACGCTATGAAGTGAGGGGAAACTGAGTGAATAATGACAGGTTATATAATTATTTATTTAAACTTATATTCGGGATAATTTATAATGAATATGTCGGCATGTATTTGTAAATTTAAAAAAAAAAAAAATAGATTTATTTATTTATTTATTTTTTGACACCAAATTATTAAGCCCCCCTAAAATAGGCCTAACAACGCCAATGTCGTCAAGATTAGGCTAAACAAAACCGCGGGGGCTGCACTGCAAAAAGTCAGTGGTCAAAAACAGGGAACAAAAATACAAAAATGAGGGGTATTTTATTTGAACTAAGCAAAATTATCTGCCAATAAAACAAGACAATTTGGCTTGTTTAGACTTTCCGAAAAAAGTAAAATTAGCTAACCTCAATGATCCCAAAAATACCTTAAAATAAGTATATTCTCACTAATAACAAGTGCACTTTTCTTGGTAGATAAAAAAAGAGACCTCTTTGCTCAATATGTTGAAAATGTTCTTAAATGAAGTAAATGCTAGTGCCATTATCTTGACATAATGATATGCGCTCGGCATTACATTTCTTGAAACCAGCAAACTTATACTAAAAACTAATTTATTGTTCTTAATGGAAAGGCAACAAGGCAAGCGCTTGTTACTCTCGGGGTCTCCTAGCCGCTCAGGCAAATCATATTGTCTAAAAATGCATTTTTCCATGGATAACATGACATCATCGCGCCAAGTGCGTGCTCTTTCAGCCAATTAGTGCGCATATATACAGCCCGGCCCCCGGCCAAATTTTTTTTTATTGTCATTTTGAAGAATTCATCTGAATACGCATGAACGATTTCTGTTCAAAATAGTTTGAAATGTTAAATGTTTAAATAGTCAGTTTACTGTACTGTGACAACTGTACTACTTGGGGCGGTATAGCTCGGTTGGTAGAGCGGCCGTGCCAGCAACTTGAGGGTTGCAGGTTCGATCCCCACTTCCGCCATCCTAGTCACTGCCGTTGTGTCCTTGGGCAAGACACTTTACCCACCTGCTCCCAGTGCCACCCACACTGGTTTGAATGTAACTTAGATATTGGGTTTCACTATGTAAAGCGCTTTGAGTCACTAGAGAAAAAGCGCTATATAAATATAATTCACTTCACTATATGAGTACTTATTTTCTCTTGTTTCATTGAAAATAAAACTGCAAAGTCCATTTGGCCGTCATCTGTTTTAATTATGAGACACACTTGAGTTTGAGTTTGAGTTTTGAGTTTGAGTTTATTTGGAACATGCAAGCATACAACATGATACATCACAATTCCCAGTTTCTCTTTTCAACATGTTCGAAAAGGAGTAGGATGAAGCAGAGTTTATTTAATCCTACCCCTTTTCTTTTACATAACAGTTGCTAAAACTTTTTGTTCACTTCCTGTTCACAATTTATTCCCAATAAACTCCATAAGTAATCACAATAAAAATAAATAAATAAATAATAGTAAGAATTCGATAATAATAATTGGTGAAGTAAGTCATATTTCATATGATGAGATAAGTAAGATTACTTTAAGAATGAATGAATGGATGGATTAAATAAATTGAGAATGTTTGTCATGGTTCTTCTTCTTTGTACTTTGTAAACACTTTAAGTTTGAAGAGTTTCTTGAAGTGGATCATATTAGTACATTGTTTATTAATCCATTCCATCATTGAATTCCACATACTGATATACTGAAGGTCTTAAGTGTTGTACGTGCAAACAAATGTTTTAAATTAAGTTTTTCTCTAAGATTATATTTCTCCTCTTTTTTTGAGAAGAATTGTTGCATATTCTTGGCTAGCAGGTTATAGTTTGCTTTGTGCATCATTTTAGCTGTTTGCAAATTCACTATGTCGTGGAATTTCAGTATTTTTGATTCAATAAATAAAGGGTTTGTATGTTCTCTATATCCAACATTATGTATTATTATAACTGATCTTTTTTGTAACAGCCTTAATGAATGAAGTGTACTTTTGTAGTTATTCCCCCATATTTCTACACAGTAACTCAGATATGGTAACACTAGTGAATTGTGTCAAAGTCATGATTTTTGTTTTTCATGCTTGAAATAAGAAATGATTACTTTGAAAAAGTAGTTTTATACTTGTGAGTGTTGATGACACAGCTTTGCAACACTTGATATTCTAGTTTCAAGCATGTTTTACTCAATATAGCTCATCAAATCTCAGCTGTAATATCTTACTGAGATCATTTAGGACCAAAACCCTTAAAACAAGTAAAACACTCTAACATAAAATCTGCTTAGTGAGAAGAATGATCTTATCAGACAGAAAATAAGCAAATATCACCCTTATTTGAGATATTTCATCTTACTTAGAACTCAGTTTCTGCAGTGTGCCACGGGTGAATGAGGGAATGGGAAATGCCGCAAACTTTTGAGACTACGGCCCTTTTTCCGTGCAGACACTGATGCTGTCACTGAGGGGCCGTGCGGCGAACAATGACTTTCCATCCCGCCCCCAGAAGGAAACGATTGATCCCGACTAAATCTATTGCACGTGGTTCCTTTTAATGTGAAAATCCAAGACCATCCTCGGAACGTGCAGTCAGGGTATAGGCCAGTGGTTCTTAACCTGGGTTCGATTGAAACCCTAGGGGTTCGGTGAGTCGGCCTCAGGGGTTCGGCAGAGCCTCCGCCGCGGAGGTCAAGACACGCCCTGACTCGTCGTGTAAACAAAAACTTATCCCCGTCGGCGTATTATGGATACCCCCAAACAATAATACAAAATAAAATAATGTGTACCCCTTTCAGATATCGCATTTAGTTCCCACCGAAACATTCACATGTTGCACAATGAGATGTAAACATGGGATCATGTGTACATTCCTGTAACTTTCTGTTTGTAAAATATATCTTTATTAGTATTTCTTTAATATGATAACTAGAGATGTCCGATATATACGTTAAAATGTAATATCGGAAATTATCGGTATTGTTTTTTTTATTATCGGTATCGTTTTTTTAAATTTTATTTTATTTTATTCTTTTTTTTTTTTAATTAAATCAACATAAAAAACACAAGATACACTTACAATTAGTGCACCAACCCAAAAAACCTCCCTCCCCCATTTACACTCATTCACACAAAAGGGTTGTTTCTTTCTGTTATTAATATTCTGCTTCCTACATTATATATCAATATATATCAATACAGTCTGCAAGGGATACAGTCCGTAAGCACACATGATTGTGCGTGCTGCTGCTCCACTGATAGTACTAACCTTTAACAGTTAATTTGACTCATTCTCATTAATTACTAGTTTCTATGTAACTGTTTTTATATTGTTTTACTTTCTTTTTTATTAAAAAAAATATTATTTTATTTTATTAATTTTTAAAAAAAGGACCTTATCTTCACCATACCTGGTTGTCCAAATTAGGCATAATAATGTGTTAATTCCACGACTGTATATATCGGTATCGGTTAATATCGGTATCGGTTGATGTCGGTATCGGTAATTAAGAGTTGGACAATATCGGAATATCGGATATCGGCAAAAAGCCATTATCGGACATCCCTAGTTGTGAGTTCAAACCCCGGCCGAGTCATACCAAAGACTATAAAAATGGGAGCCATTACCTCCCTGCTTGGCACTCAGGGTTGGAATTGGGGGTTAAATCACCAAAAATAACCACTAATAGTACTAACCTTCAACAGTTAATTTTACTAATTTTCATTCATTATTAGTTTCTATGTAACTGTTTTTATATTGTTGTACTTTCTTTTTTATTCAAGAAAATGTTTTTAATTTATTTATCTTATTTTACTAATTTTTAAAAAAAGTACCTTATCTTCACCATACCTGGTTGTCCAAATTAGGCATAATAATGTGTTAATTCCACGACTGCATATATCGGTTGATATCGGTATCGGTAATTAAAGAGTTGGACAATATCGGAATATCGGATATCGGCAAAAAGCCATTATCGGACATCCCTAATGATAACATCATTTTATGATTCCGGTTCGGGTTGGGTGAAGGCGCATATGAAACTGGTGGGGTTCGGTACCTCCAACAAGGTTAAGAACCACTGAATTAGAGCCGGGCCTTCTCGACCAACATCAGAACTATAGAGTTGTCATATATAACGCTTTAACTCATGCGATTGATCACAAAAAAATATGGCAGTAATCATGTGTAATATCGTGTGTTTTTAATTAGCCACCCAGTTTGTTTAGACCTCACATGCTGCTTTTCCATAACTGGGGATGGTTGCCTCAAAGGTGGAGCAGGTTGTTGTAAATAAACTCTGACTGGTGTGCTCCCTGGCAAATTGTTGCTTCGAAATACACCTTGACGGTACTTAAAATACAAAACCCAAAAGCAGTGAAGTTGGCACGTTTTGTAAATGGTAAATAAAAACAGAATACAATGATTTGCTAATCCCTTTCAACTTATATTCAATTGAATGGACTGCAAAGACAAGATATTTAATAACTAACTAACTTTTTTTTTGCAAATAATTATAAGCTTAGAATTTAATGGCAGCAACACATTGTAAAAAAGTTGGCACATGGGCATTTTTACCACTGTGTTACATGGCCTTTCCTTTTAACAACACTCAGTAAACGTTTGGTTGCTGGAATA
The DNA here is from genome assembly GCF_033978785.1 of Entelurus aequoreus. NCBI lineage: Eukaryota > Metazoa > Chordata > Actinopteri > Syngnathiformes > Syngnathidae > Entelurus > Entelurus aequoreus. The sequence goes on from NC_084737.1 coordinate 84,258,135, forward strand.
AGCAGGGGCGTCCATGATAACGTTGCTTGGATGGCAACATATGTTGCTCCAAAAAAAAAAAAAAAGTATTTGCAGTCTATTCAATTAAATATAGGTTGAAAAGGATTAGCAAATTCATTGTATTCTGTTTTTATTTACCATTTACACAAGGTGCCAACTTCACTGGTAGTATGTCAAGTATGCCTTGTTAGGAGGATGATTTTAGAGTAGTGAGGCAGCCGAAGCAATGCAAACTGGATTCACTGAGGAAGGGCAGGTGAGGAGTCATAACAGGGCCGGCCCGTGGCATAGGCCGTATAGGCAAATGCTAAGGGCGCCATCCATCAGGGGGCACCACGCCAGTGCCACAAATGTTGGAGGAAAAAAAAATAAAAAAAATAAAAAAAATATTTAAAAAAAGTTGGTACTATTATTTCTAAATACATAAAATAATCCCACGTTAATTAAAATGCAAAGTAAAGCCTATTTAATAGAAATATTATTTGTTACAATATTCGCCCCTCCCTCCCCCGGCACGGTGCGCCCCCTCCCTTACCGTATCATGACTCTTTTTGGACGTCACCACATAAAAAAATCAACACAAGATGTCAAAACGGCCAAAACTGTCAGGTGCCCAGGGAAGAAAAAAGAGAAAAGAAGAGGAGAAACGAGAAAAAGACAGAGGTAGCAGGTAGGTAACGTACGTTAGCCTACATGAAATTATTTGTCCGTTACAGAATGTGATAGTAACCTGGCTTTTTAGCATTAAGCTAATGTTACATGATTCGGCAATTGCTAATCAATAAATAGCTAGTTCTGTTTTAACGTCGGGTTAATATTGTGGAGGGGGCTAAATTGTTATGGAAAATAATAATGTAACGTTAGGTAATTACAGTACTCCCTGGTGTACAGTAATTTGTAAGTCATTCTAGTTAATGCAATATTAAAAAGCACAAATAGAGAACTCTGTAGGATCCCCTTTTTTTGTAATATAGTTATTAAAGTCATACTGGTTTGATATCTTGTTTTGTGCAGTGCCTTTTTTATATTGTATTTTTAATTTATTTTATGCAACTTGTTGACACGTTTTATTTTGTGTTTATGTATGTAAAAAATATTGTATTTCATATATTCATTTTTTATTTTTTGTATTCATTTTTTTATCCATATTTTTTTTTATCTTGTTAACTATTCTGATTGTTAATTTGCTTTCTTTAAGTAAAAAAAAAGGTCAAAGACAAAGCTATTCGGTTTCTTGTGAGTATATACACTTCACTGCCGATGTGGGGGGGCGCCACCTAAAATCTTGCCTAGGGCGCCAGATTGGTTAGGACCGGGCCTGAGTCATAATGTAGTAAAGTATATATTAGAATGTTATTACTTTTTAAACAAAGAGATAGAAGTGTTATAATGATTAAAAAAGTTTAATATTATTTGTAATATATTCCAAAAGGAGGACTGATGTCAGACTTTGTAAAGATTCATTTCAATTATTTATGTCTTTATTTCCACAGTTTTATCACGTATTGGTTTAGTTTATGGGTTGATATTTATCTGTCTACTTTACAATATGTGACGCATTCCTTCACCTTGCACCACGAATGTTGTTGATACCCCCCACCCCGGTTTAGGGCAATAAATGTCCAAAGCCAGACGGGGGACCGGATTACCTGGGATTAACCCAGACTATGACTAGCCAGCTAATGAGGGCCAGAGGTTCCTTCTCACAGCCCAGCTCGTGCTTTCAGCGCGAGTATAAATAGCATTAAACCTGCAGGACAAATCCACGTTACAACATACAAACAAGACTAATCCACTTTTCATTTCCAGGCTCGTTGATCGCCATGTAACGCACACCGGCAAATCGAAATGAAACACAAATTAGTTGTATTTTGTGTGGAGGATGTTGAATAATCAGCCTGTGTGCAAATAATCATTAACTTTAGAATTTGATGCCAGCAACACGTGACAAAGAAGTTGGGAAAGGTGGCAATAAATACTGATAAAGTTGAGGAATGCTCACCAAACACTTATTTGGAACATCCCACAGGTGAACAGGCTAATTGGGAACAGGTGGGTGCCATGATTGGGTATAAAAGTAAATTCCATGAAATGCTCAGTCATTCACAAACAAGGACGGGGCGAGGGTCACCACTTTGTCAACAAATGCGTCTTCAAATTGTTTAAGAACACCATTTCTCAACCAGCTATTGCAAGGAATTGAGGGATTTCACCATCTACGCTCCGTAATATCATCAAAAGGTTCAGAGAATCTGGAGAAATCACTGCATGTATCCCTCAGGCGGTACTGCATCAAAAAGCGACATCAGTGTGTAAAGGATATCACCACATGGGCTCAGGAACACGTCAGAAAACCACTGTCAGTAACTACAGTTCGTCGCTACATCTGTAAGTGCGAGTTAAAACTCTACTATGCAAAGCCAAAGCCATTTATCAACAACACCCAGAACCCGAGCTCATTTAAGATGGACTGCTACAAACTGTATAAGTGTTCTGTGGTCGGACGAGTCCACATTTCTAATTTTTTTGGGAAACTGTGGATGTCAAAGAGGAAAAGAACCATCCGGATTGTTCTAGGTGCAAAGATGAAAAGCCAGCATCTGTGATGGTATGGGGGCGATTTAGTGCCCAAGGCATGGGTAACTTACACATCTGTGAAGGCACCACTTTGTGAACAAATGTGTCTTCAAATTGTTTAAGAACACCATTTCTCAACCAGCTATTGCAAGGAATTGAGGGATTTCACCATCTACGCTCCGCAATATCATCAAAAGGTTCAGAGAATCTGGAGAAATCCCTGCATGTATCCCTCAGGCGGTACTGCATCAAAAAGCGACATCAGTGTGTAAAGGATATCACCACGTGGGCTCAGGAACACTTCAGAAAAACACTTTTAGTAACTACAGTTCGTCGCTACATCTGTAAGTACGAGTTAAAACTCTACTATGCAAAGCCAAAGCCATTTATCAACAACACCCAGAACCCGAGCTCATTTAAGATGGACTGCTACAAACTGTATAAGTGTTCTGTGGTCGGACGAGTCCACATTTCAAATTTTTTTGGGCAAACTGTGGATGTCAAAGAGGAAAAGAACCATCCGGCCACCGCTGCTGCCCACTGCTCCCCTCTCCTCCCAGGGGGTGAACAAGGGTGATGGGTCAAATGCAGAGGACAAATTTCACCACACCTCGTGTGTGTGTGACAATCATTGATACTTTAACTTGAACTTTATTGCAGTCGACACATATCTCCTATGTTTGACTGCCATCTACTGGTCACACTTATCATTACACCATGTACCAAATAAAATTGCTTCGAGGTCTGTAAGCAAAACCAGAATGATTCCGTACATTAGGCGCACCGGGCTATAAGGCGCACTGCCGAGTTTTGAGGGGGGAAAACAATTATTTTAAGTGCGCTTTATAGTCCGGAAAATGTGGTAAACAAAAACTGCAATAATTTGCAAGATTAGCTGGCATGTTGTGATTGGCATATACCTTTGTAGATTCCATGATATACTCAGTCATTCACAAACAAGGATGGGGCGAGGGTCACCACTTTGTCAACAAATGCGTAAGCAAATTGTTGAACAGTTTAAGAACAACCTTTCTCAACCAGCTATTGCAAGGAATTGAGGGATTTCACCATCTACGCTCCGTAATATCATCAAAGGGTTCAGAGAATCTGGATAAATCACTGCACGTAAGCAGCTAAGCCCGTGACCTTCCATCCCTCAGGCTGTACTGCATCAAAAAGCGACATCAGTGTGTAAAGGATATCACCACATGGGCTCAGGAACACTCCAGAAACCCACTGTCAGTAACTACAGTTGGTCGCTACATCTGTAAGTGCGAGTTAAAACTCTACTATGCAAAGCCAAAGACATTTATCAACAACACCCAGAACCCGAGCTCATTTAAGATGAACTGATACAAAGTGGAAAAGTGTTCTGTGGTCGGACGAGTCCACATTTCTAATTTTTTTGGGCAAACTTAGGATGTCAAAGAGGAAAAGAACCATCCGGATTGTTCTAGGTGCAAAGTGTAAAAGGCAGCATGTGTGATGGTATGGGGGTGTATTAGTGCCCAAGACATGGGTAACTTACACATCTGTGAAGGCACCATTAACACAGTGGTAAAAATGCACCTGTGCCAACTTTCTGCAATGCGTTGCTGCCAATAAATTCTAAGGTAATGATTATTTGCAAATAAAACATTAAGTTTCTCAGTTCCAACATGAAATATCTTGTCTTTGCAGTCTATTCAATTGAATACAAGGATTTTGCAAATCCTTGTATTCTGTTTTTATTTACCAACTACGCAACGTGGCCAACTTCACTGCTTTTGGGTTTAGTACATCTCTTGTAACTTATGAAAGGACTTCTGCCTAAATAGGAGCGGATAAAACTGCAGACGTCTTAAACGCGGCTGGGTTGGCGAGATGCTGACGATGCAGGCTGACTGTCAAGGCCCCCGGGTCATGATGTCAAAGTCGCGTGTCGGTCTTTGCCTTTCCTTTCTTACATCAAATTCAATAAAAACAACTTGCGAGATTTGCACTTTCAGCTATTTTTATTTTCCTGTTCTGCGAACATGACTCACTGGAACGCATCCAGTCCCTCAAATTCGAAAACAGCCTCAGTGGGTAAAAATAGAGTCGACACAAACATGCAAGATAAGCACATAAACTTAAGGCTTGCACTTTTTATTTTTATTTTTTATTGTTCTGTTGATTTCCTGCACAATGTCAATAATCTGACTGGCAATTGTTGACAGTTTGAGTCCGGTTAAAGCAGTGCTTCGCAGTTATTTTCTGTCATGCCCATATTTGTGTATGAATGTGGGCGCGGAGGTACCTATGTGTGTATGTATGAATAACTGTGTGTGTGTGTGTATATATGTGGATTTGTGTGTACAATATATTTGAGGGAAAAAAAAATCAGTCCAAGCCAGACTGAGGCCAAGGGGGAAAAAAACCTCATAGCCATAGCACACATTAACACAGTGTTTTTCAACCTTTTTTAAAGCTACTCACATTTTTTGCGTTGAAAAAATCCAGAGGCACACCCCCGGCAGAAATCATTCAAAAAGAAACTCAGTTGACAGTAAAAAGTCGTCATAATTGTTGGATATGACTTTAAACCATAGCCAAGCATGCATCACTATAGCTCTTGTCTCAAAGTAGATGTACTGTCACCACCTGTCACATCACATCGTGACTTATTTGGACTTCTTTGCTGTTTGCCTGTGTGTAGTGTTGTAGTTCTTGCCTTGCGCTCCTATTTTGGTGGCTTTTTCTCTTTTTTTGGTATTTTCCTGTAGCAGTTTCATGTCTTCCTTTGAGCGATATTTCCCGCATCTACCTTGTTTTAGCAATCAAGAATATTTCAGTTGTTTTACAGTTTTCAGTCTATTATACAGCATTATTCACATGTGAATAATATAAATACAGTCTATTATACAGCATTATTCACATGTGAATAACATAAATACAGTCTATTATACAGCATTATTCACATGTGAATAATATAAATACAGTCTATTATACAGCATTATTCACATGTGAATAACATAAATACAGTCTATTATACAGCGTTGTTCACCTGTGCATAACATAAATACAGTCTATTATACAGCGTTATTCACATGTGAATAACATAAATACAGTCTATTATACAGCATTATTCACATGTGAATAACATAAATACAGTCTATTATACAGCGTTATTCACATGTGAATAACATAAATACAGTCTATTATACAGCGTCATTCACATGTGAATAACATAAATACAGTCTATTATACAGCGTCATTCACATGTGAATAACATAAATACAGTCTATTATACAGCGTTGTTCACATGTGAATAACATAAATACAGTCTATTATACAACATTATTCACATGTGAATAACATAAATACAGTCTATTATACAGCATTATTCACATGTGAATAATATAAATACAGTCTATTATACAACATTATTCACCTGTGAATAACATAAATACAGTCTCTTATACAGCATTATTCTCATGTGAATAACATAAATACAGTCTTTTATACAGCATTATTCACATGTGAATGACATAAATACAGTCTATTATACAGCATTATTCACATGTGAATGATATAAATACAGTCTATTATACAGCATTATTCACATGTGAATAACATAAATACAGTCTATTATACAGCATTATTCACATGTGAATAACATAAATATAGTCTATTATATAGAATTATTCACATGTGAATAACATAAATACAGTCTATTATACAGCATTGTTCACCTGTGCATAACATAAATACAGTCTATTATACAGCGTTATTCACATGTGAATAACATAAATACAGTCTATTATACAGCATTATTCACATGTGAATAACATAAATACAGTCTATTATACAGCATTATTCACATGTGAATAATATAAATACAGTCTATTATACAGCATTATTCACATGTGAATAACATAAATACAGTCTATTATACAGCATTATTCACATGTGAATAACATAAATACAGTCTATTATACAGCATTAATCACATGTGAATAATGTAAATACATTATACATTTACAGTACATGTACAGTCAAAAGGAACATATGCAATATAGTTCGCAAGAAGTTCCCAAAAAAAGCACCACAGAAGTCACGAAAGTGCCACCCCTTGTCACGCAGTCCCAAAGGGTCCCGAACCAAAAGGCAAAAAAACCACATGAAAACAAGAGGGAAACTGGAAGTGTCATTTTGTCTCGCACCACCAAGTGTGCCAGCAAGGCCTGTAAGACCAACAAGCTCGGCGGACAATGCAGAACAAGACACTAAACAGACAAATCCTCAGGTCTAATAAGCCGGCGGGGTGACAGATCCACTTTGGTCAACATCAAAGCCGCGTCTCCGCCCAGTTATCGCTCCTCATGGAATAATATCCTATAGCTCACACTTTCTCATGCGCCTCACTTGTCTTTCTCCGCTCATCCTCCCACACCTGCCACCCTCGCACCACTTCATCATTTCCTCTTGTTTGAGGAGGCTTTGCTGCCCTTTGGGGAAATAAATGGGCTTTTAACTTTATGTGAGCCGTTCTGGCTGATTTATACGAGGGGAGCCGGGAAGCGCACTCTCGGCCGCGCAACGCAATCTCTTTTACGAGAACGAGGAATCCGTCAAAGTCGACGCGGGGCAATTGTTGATTATTGATGTTGAATGGGGCGCTGGTGCTAAAAAGAGGAAGTTGACTGACAGGACATGTTTCGGCCTGGCCGGGTCTGGAAGTGTGTATCATTTAAGAGCCGATACCTTTTGACAGGCCTGGCCCTAACCAATCTGGCGCCCTAGGCAATATTTTAGGTGGCAGTGAAGTGTATAAACTCACAAGAAACCGAATAGCTTTGTCTTTGACCTTTTTTTTTACTTAAAGAAAGCAAATTAACATATTATATGAGAATGTTATGTTATGATTATCTTTAACCGAATCACAGCAGTGCTCAAATTAAAAAACAGCATTCCCTCTCATGTGATATTGCTTAATTAACATTAATGATGTGCACTTTAACAACTAGGCTTACAACTATACCTAATATATAAAGGGGTGGAAAAGTGACTATTACCTGCAGGGCAAACATGAGCTAACCAGAAGGCAATAACAATGTCAACAAAAAACACCTGCTTAAAAGATCTAATACAAATGTCCCTGAGGAATGTAAGGTGGGAGTACTGTAATTACCTAACGTTACATTTTCCATGTGGTGCGGATGTTTTCCCGAAATGTGTTTGTTATTCTTGTTTGCTGTGGATTCACAGTGTGGCGTATATTTCTAACAGTGTTAAAGTTTTTTATACAGCAACCCTCAGTGTAACCTGTATCGCTGTTGATGAAGTATGCGTTGCATTCGCTCGTGTGTGCGTACAGAAGCCGCACATATCTTGTGACTGGGTCTGAACGATGTTAGAATGGAAAGTATGTTAAAGGTTAAACGTGTTCAACCTTGGCCCGCGGCTTTGTTCAGTTTTAAATTTTGGCCCACTCTGTATTCTAATTTGACACCCCTGATTTAGAACCAAAACCCTTAAAACAGGTAAAACACTCTCACATAAAATCTGCTTAGAGAGAAGAATGATCTAATCAGACAGAAAATAAGCAAATATCACCCTTATTTGAGATACTTCATCTTACTTGGATTTCAGTTTTTGCAGTGCCCGCTCATCGGCAGTGCGCCTTATAATCCGGTGCACCCTATGGTCTCAAAAATACTGTACATTACATTATTTATCAATCGGAACTGAACTGTAGCTGAACTGCAGGGCCGGCCCGTGGCATAGGCCGTATAGGCAAATGCTAAGGGCGCCGTCCATCAGGGGGCGCCACGCCAGTGCCACATATGTTGGAGAAAAAAAAGAAAAAAAAAGTTGGTACTATTATTTCTAAATACAAAAAATAATCCCATGCTAATTAAAATGCAAAGTAAAGCCTATTTAATAGAAATATTATTTGTTACAACATTACGCCCCCCCCCCCCCACCCCCCGCACAGTGCGCCCCCTCCCTTCCCGTATCATGACTCTTTTTGGACATCACCACATAAAAAAGTCAACACAAGATGTCAAAACGGCCAAAACTGTCAGGTGCCCAGGGAAGAAAAAAGAGAAAAGAAGAGGAGAAACGAGAAAAAGACAGAGGTAGCAGGTAGGTAACGTTAGCCTACATGAAATTATTTGTCCGTTACAGAATGTGATAGTAACCTGGCTTTTTAGCATTAAGCTAATGTTACATGATTCGGCAATTGCTAATCAATAAATAGCTAGTTCTGTTTTAACGTCGGGTTAATATTGTGGAGGGGGCTAAATTGTTATGGAAAATAATAATGTAACGTTAGGTAAATACATTTGTATTAGATCTTTTAAGCAGGTGTTTTTTGTTTACATTGTTATTGCCTTCTGGTTAGCTAATGTTTGCCCTGCAGGTAATAGTCACTTTTCCACCCCTTTATATATTAGGTATAGTTGTAAGCCTAGTTGTTAAAGTGCACATCATTAATGTTAATTAAGCAATATCACATGAGAGGGAATGCTGTTTTTTTAATTTGAGCTCTGCTGTGATTCGGTTAAAGATAATCATAACATAACGTTCTCATATAATATGTTAATTTGCTTTCTTTAAGTAAAAAAAAAAGGTCAAAGACAAAGCTATTCGGTTTCTTGTGAGTATATACACTTCACTGCCGATGTGGGGTAGGGGGTGCCACCTAAAATCTTGCCTAGGGCGCCAGATTGGTTAGGGCCAGGCCTGCTGAACTGGAAACTGAGCTTGAAGTCGAAATGTTTTATTTACCGACAGTTTGACAAATATTTGTTGGATTGTTCCGCGGTAATAGTGACGAAATGAAAGTGTACCAAGTTCATCTTTGATATCAAAATACCATCAGTCTACGTCAACAAGGCTTTGAAATGTGTGATGTCAGCGCCAGCAACATTCTGTTAGGATTAATAAACATCCTCCTTCCTAGTAACAGTTCTGTGGACTGGATGTCCATTGAGTCCGGGTCAGCCTAGCCTTCATCCAGTCACTCCCCAGATTCCAACAGTACCGATGTGTGCCAGTCTCTCCCTGCAGGAGACACCAAACATGTGCAATCGCTGCACACGCTCGCAGCTGTTTGTTTTGGACTTAGTAGGCCCGAGCAACAGATAGGGATATTTTCCACCTCCCTCCAGCCTGTGATTCAGAGGAAGGGTGAGGTATCGTCTCGTGGTTGGGGGATGAAATCATTCCCGAGGTGAAAACACTCCCAGACGAGAAGACGGGGAGCAGAGGAGCTGTTGGATGTAGGTCTGGGTGATGTGACACACGGGGGCCCGACGCGGTTTTCCCGGCAGACTTTAGAAAAACCGCCAAGGAAAGAATGTGTTGTGACTGGTCTGTGGACCACAGACATTTTTTTTTGGCCAACAATTCACCCGTGAAAGTGTTGGAGTGAGATGTCAAAGAAGGAGTTGATGAGAACAGTTGTGCAACTTGTTGTTTGCCATAATTAACCAGCTGTTTGACAATAAAGGCATTTCATTATAGTTCCACTATACCAGGGGTGTCCAAAGTGCGGCCCGCAGCTAATTGTTCAGCGGCCCGCCACACATTCTGGAAATACTATTGTAAAAATAAAAAAGAACATTTAAAAAAAGTGGAATGAGGTGAAATCTAAGGAGAAAAAGTTGCAATGTTGACACAAAAGCTGCCATGCAGGCTGTTTTTTATTACCTTTTGTCTTTCTTTCTTTTTTTTTTTTGCCATTGCTCCAAAAAAAAAAATAATGACATAAAAATGATTTCTTAAGACTTGTGGCACTCCATGTGGGACTTAAACCTGGGTAGGTATTTTGAAAATTTTCGGGACTTTTGCAGACTTTTCCAACTTTTATCCCCCCTCCCCGTGGGACTCGGCTGGGTGTGTTATGGACATTTTGGGCATCCCGGGACTTGCGCGGCCGGCAGCGGGACTTGTGGGACTCGAACCTGTGTAGGTATTTTGAACATTTTTGGGGACTTTTGCCGACTTTTCTCACTTTTCTCCCCCACTTCCTGTGGGACTTTGCTGGGTGCGTTTTGGACATTTTTTACTTGTGCGGCCGGCGGCGGGACTCGTGGGACTGGAACCCGGGGAGGTATTTTGAACACAATTGGGACTTTTGACCATTTTGGCCGCTTTTTCCCCTCTTCTTCCCCACCTTCCTGTGCACCATTGCTGGGTGTGTTTTGGACATTTGGACAAAAATAGTTTCAAGCATGTTTTACTCAATATAGGTCATCAAATCTCAGCAACAAGCTGTAATATCTTACTGAGATCATTTAGGACCAAAACCCTTAAAACAAGTAAAACACTCAAACATAAAATCTTATGTATGGCCGCGCAAGTCCCGGGATGCCCAAAATGTCCATAACACACCCAGCCGAGTCCCACGGGCAGGGGGGATAAAAGTTGGAAAAGTCGGCAAAAGTCCCAAAAATGTTAAAAATACCTACCCAGGTTTAAGTCCCACAAGTCCGGCCGCCGGCCGGGATGACCAAAATGTCCACAACGCGCCCAGCAAAGTCCCACGGGAAGGCGGTGAGAAAAGTCGTTAAAATGTTCAAAAACACACCCGGGTTCGATGTGGGACTTAAACCTGGGTAGGTATTTTGAAAATTTTCGTGACTTTTGCTGACTTTTCCAACTTTTATCCCCCCCTCCCCGTGGGACTCGGCTGGGTGTGTTATGGACATTTTGGGCATCCCGGGACTTGCGCGGCCGGCAGCGGGACTTGTGGGACTCGAACCTGGGTAGGTATTTTGAACATTTTTGGGGACTTTTGCCGACTTTTCACACTTTTCTCCCCCACTTCCCGTGGGACTTTGCTGGGTGCGTTTTGGACATTTTTTACTTGTGCGACCGGCGGCGGGACTCGTGGGACTGGAACCCGGGGAGGTATTTTGAACACAATTGGGACTTTTGACCATTTTGGCCACCTTTTCCCCTCTTCTTCCCCACCTTCCTGTGCACCATTGCTGGGTGTGTTTTGGACATTTGGACAAAAATAGTTTCAAGCATGTTTTACTCAATATAGGTCATCAAATCTCAGCAACAAGCTGTAATATCTTACTGAGATCATTTAGGACCAAAACCCTTAAAACAAGTAAAACACTCTAACATAAAATCTGCTTAGTGAGAAGAATGATCTTATCAGACAGAAAATAAGCAAATATCACCCTTATTTGAGATATTTAATCTTACTTAGATTTCAGTTTTTGCAGTGATCCTTATTGGGCATTGCAATATTCGTCCTGTTTTATAACCACCAAACGTGCCAAAAATCTATCTTCTCCCTCACTTGTAGGGTTGTCTCGATACCAATATTTTCAGGTAAATTTTTCAAAATTACAATAACAAAAAATTATATATTTATATATACGCACTAATTGACTGAAAGAGCACACACTTGACGCAATGATGTCATGTTATCCATGGAAAAATGCATTTTTAGACAATATGATTTTCCTGAGCGGCTAGGAGACCCCGAGAGTAACAAGCGCTTGCCTTGTTGCCTTTCCATTAAGAACAATAAACTAGTTTTTAGTATAAATTTGCTGGTTTCAAGAAATGTAATGCCGAGCGCATATCATTATGTCAAGATAATGGCACTAGCATTTACTTCATTTAAGAATATTTTTCAACATATTGAGCAAAAAGGTCTCTTTTTTTTCTACCAAGAAATGTGCACTTGTTATTAGTGAGAATATACTTATTTTAAGGTATTTTTTGGGTTCATTGAAGTTAGCTAATTTTACTTGTTTTGGAAAGTCTTGACGAGCTAAATTTTGTTTATTTTATTGGCAGATAATTTTGCTTAGTTCAAATAAAATACCCCTACTTTTTTTATTTTTTTGTTCTTGTTTTTGATCACTGACTTTTTGCAGTGTACAGACATCTTACTCAGGAGGCTGTTGGACCTTTAAACCAACTATGGCTCTGAAAATATGTTTCTGGTGCTGAATGTGTCTAAAAACAGTTGTTTTTTTATGAAATACTTCACTGCGAAATTTGTTTGGACGGCTCATGAAGCCGTAAGTGTGACATTACACGATTGTCACTTTTCATCTTTTGAGTCATTATGTTGTGGTTTTATTGAGTAATGAAAGATCCGTTAACAGAAATGGGACACTTTGACATTTGTGTGTCACTGTAGTTGTTTTTTGTCTCCAAATCTTCCTGCTCGTCCAAATGAAGTAGCAAATATGCATAATTGATACGGATACGCTGGTGTTTTTGACTTCAACTTATCTCAGTGGAAAAGTCTCTCCCCTCCGGTTATCACTGCTCTTAACAACCTCCCGCTGAGGCTGCCAGAGCCCGCGATTGGAGGGGATAACCGGAATCAGCGAGAGATAGGAAGACGCAGAAGTGGAAGAAAAAGACGCCACCAGCCGCTCGAGGGAAACAAATCCCTTTGACATGAAGCGTATGTAAATCCATTTACTCACTGCAGGGTTATTTGCCTTCATCTGTGGGCACAACACATGAACTTCATCTGCAAAAGGAGGCTATGCTGGCACATGATCAGTCCTCAATGGTTTCTGTACCAGTCCATACATAAAATATGTCTTGGAATAAAGCTGTCAGCTATGCAGCAATCCTACCTGGGGCTGGTGCGGGAGTACACAATCATGAACAGAACACTGTAAACCCATTGAACTGTTTATGCAGAAAGAATAGATAGCAGGTAACAGATTGTTATGGATTATCATTGTAGAGCCATTTGTTTCTTAGTTAAAGGCCTACTGAAAGCCACTACTAGCGACCACGCAGTCTGATAGTTTATATATCAGTGATGAAGTCTTAACATTGCAACACATGCCAATACGGCCGGGTTAACTTATAAAGTGACATTTTAAATTTCCGGCTAAACTTCCGGTTTAAAACGTCTATGTATGATGACGTATGCGCGTGACGTCAATCGTTGAACCGGAAGTATTCGGACCCCATTGAATCCAATACAAAAAGCTCTGTTTTCATCTCAAAATTCCACAGTATTCTGGACATCTGTGTTGGTGAATCTTTTGCAATTTGTTTAATGAACAATGGAGACTGCAAAGAAGAAAGCTGTAGGTGGGATCGGTGTATTAGCGGCGGACTACAGCAATGAATGAATGAAATAAGTTTATTTCTGTCATAAAATCAACCATCAACCATTGACCATTTTGTGTGACCAGTTTAAGAGTACAGATTATACATATATAACAATCATACACATTTACACACAAAAAGAAAAGAAAAGAAAAAGCATGACCAAAAAAGGAATAGGCTGAAGCCAAGGCTTATATTTGCCTATCCTATACCTTCACTGAAAATAAGATTACCTGGAACATCAAAGTTAAAAATTACATTTTTTTTTAAAAAAAATTAAAAAAATCAATGGGATGAAAGTAATCATTGCTATATTTTATAATTTTCAATTATTTCACCTTTCAATGTTTTCTTAAACCTTAACAAAGAAGTACATGTCTTCAGCTCATCACTGAACTTGTTCCACCATTTAACTCCTAAAACAGAAATACATTTGTATGTTGTATTTGTTCTTGCTTTACCTATTTCAAAAATCAATATCCCCCGTAAATGATAGTTTTCTCCTCTTAATTGAAATAACCTAAGAATACAAGCTGGAAGGCTGTTGTTCTTTACTTGAAACATAATTTCCATTGTTTTTAAAAACACAATATATGAACATTTTAACACATTAGAACTTATAAATAATGGATTGGTATGTTCGTAGTAGCACACAACCAGGAGGACTTTGAGATGCATAGCAGACGCGCTAGCTGCCGACCTCACCTTGACTTCCTCCGTCTCCGGGCCGCCGACCGCATCTATGATCGTCGCTCCGTCGATCGCTGGAACGCAGGTGAGCACGGGTGTTGATGAGCAGATGAGGGCTGGCGTAGGTGGATAGCTAATGTTTTTAGCATAGCTCTGTAGAGGTCCCGTTGCTAAGTTAGCTTCAATGGCGTCGTTAGCAACAGCATTGTTAAGCTTCGCCAGCCTGGAAAGCATTAACCGTGTATTTACATGTCCATGGTTTAATAGTATTGTTGATCTTCTGTCTATCCTTCCAGTCAGAGGTTTATTTCTTTTGTTTCTATCTGCAGTTAAGCCTGATGTGCTATCACGTTAGCTCCGTAGCTAAAGAGCTTCGCTGATGTATTGTCGTGGAGATAAAAGTCACTGTGAATGTCCATTTCGCGTTCTCGACTCTCATTTTCAAGAGGATATAGTATCCCAGGTGGTTTAAAATACAAATCTGTGATCCACAATAGAAAAAGAAGAAAGTGTGGAATCCAATGAGCCAGCTTGTACCTAAGTTACGGTCAGAGCGAAAAAAGATACGTCCTGCACTGCCTCTCAAGTCCTTCACTGTAACGTTCCTCATCTACGAATCTTTCATCCTCGCTCAAATTAATGGGGTAATCATCACTTTCTCGCTCCGAATCTCTCTCGCTCCATTGTAAACAACGGGGAATTGTGAGGAATACTAGCTCCTGTGACGTCACGCTACTTCCGCTACAGGCAAGGCTTTTTTTTATCAGCGAGCAAAAGTTGCGAACTTTATCGTCGATTTTCTCTATTAAATCCTTTCAGCAAAAATATGGCAATATCGCGAAATGATCAAGTATGACACATAGAATGGATCTGCTATTCCCGTTTAAATTTAAAAAAATAATTTCAGTAGGCCTTTAATGATTATCAGCAAAAAAAAAAAAGTTTATGAGTTTGAACATGAAATATGTTGTCTTTGTAGCATATTCAACTGAATATGGCTTGAAAAGGATTTGCAAATCATTGTATTCCGTTTATATTTACATCTAACACCATTTCCCAACTCATATGGAAACGAGGTGTGTAGATTTCAGTTTTTGCAGTGTATATAAATAAATAAACATTGATTGATTGATGTTATAATGTTTAAAAAAACATGATTTGGCTTCAAAAGTGAACTAGAAGGGAGGTCATCAGCAATTTCGAAGCGCTCGCGTTGGAACTCGGAGGCTCTGCTGTACAAATAAATGCGTAGCCTCCAGCAAAGTGAGCACTGCGCTCCTCTCCATCCCATCATGGCTGCTCATGTGTGATCTCCTCCTGCTGCCTCTTGCCGTTTTGACCCGCGGAGCGCTTTAATGAAGACGAGGGTGTTAATGGCGCTAATCAGAAAGCCGCTCTCATGGCCGATACACATGTCTGTGGAAGCGGGCCGTAACCTGTGGGGCGTGTACGTGCACACCTTTCATTTCCACACATGCTTTTCATTTGGCAGAGGGAGCGGGGATGCGAGGGGATTGACGGACTTCTGCCTCGGGGGGCCAAACCTTTTGCTGGCTGATGCACCAATGGCGAAAAAGAAGCCTTATTTTAAAAAAAAAATCTGAACTCAAACGCCACGCACACTGAGGGATACGATGCTCACACGGACCAAGGGGGTGTCTTCATTTGTTTGCATGCACGTATGTCAGGGGTCACCAACCTTTTTGAAAGCAAGAGCTACTTCTTGGGTACTGATTAATGCGAAGGGCTACCAGTTTGATACACACTTAAATAAATTGCCAGAAATAGCCAATTTGCTCAATTTACCTTTAACTCTATGTTATTATTAATAATTAATGATATTTACACTTAATTGAACGGTTTAAAAGAGGAGAAAACACGAAAAAAATGACAATTAAATTTTGAAACATAGTTTATCTTCAATTTCGACTCTTTAAAATTCCAAATTCAACCGAAAAAAAGAAGAGAAAAACTGGCTAATTCGAATCTTTTTGAAAAAATTAAAAAAAGAATTTATGGAACATCATTAGTATTTTTTCCTGATTAAGATTAATTTTAGAATTTTGATGACATGTTTTAAATAGGTTAAAATCCATACTACACTTTGTTAGAATATATAACAAATTGGACCAAGCTATATTTCTAACAAAGACAAATCATTATTTCTTCTAGATTTTCCAGAACAAAAATGTTAAAAAGAAATTCAAAAGACTTTGAAATAAGATTTAAATTTGATTTTACAGATTTTCTAGATTTGCCAGAATAATTTTTTTTGAATTTTAATCATAATAAGTTTGAAGACATTTTTCACAAATATTCTTCGGCGAAAAAACAGAAGCTAAAATGAAGAATTAAATTAAAATGTATTTATTATTCTTTACAGTAAAAAAAAAATAATTTACTTGAACATTGATTTAAATGGTCAGGAAAGAAGAGGAAGGAATTTAAAAGGTAAAAAGGTATATGTGTTTAAAAATCCTAAAATCATTTTTAAGGTTGTATTTTTTCTCTAAAATTGTCTTTCTGAAAGTTATAAGAAGCAAAGTAAAAAAAAAAAAAAAAAGAATTTATTTAAACAAGTGAAGTCTTTAAAATATTTTCTTGGATTTTCAAATTCTATTTTGAGTTTTGTCTCTCTTAGAATTAAAAATGTCGGGCAAAGCGAGACCAGCTTGCTAGTAAATAAATAAAATTTAAAAAAATAGAGGCAGCTCACTGGTAAGTGCTGCTATTTGAGCTATTTTTAGAACAGGCCAGCGGGCTACTCATCTGGTCCTTACGGGCTACCTGGTGCCCGCGGGCACCGCGTTGGTGACCCTTGCCGTATGATATGTGGGGGCTGGAGAGTTCAACATGTTGGGGGCGTGAGAGTGTCGGTATGCTCACATGCACAGTCCAGGATTCTCATGCATGGTCCGCCATTTAATGCCCCGTATGTCGGCTCCTGA
The DNA here is from genome assembly GCF_033978785.1 of Entelurus aequoreus. Classification (NCBI taxonomy): domain Eukaryota; kingdom Metazoa; phylum Chordata; class Actinopteri; order Syngnathiformes; family Syngnathidae; genus Entelurus; species Entelurus aequoreus. The sequence goes on from NC_084737.1 coordinate 84,275,429, forward strand.
AGCAGGAAGCCACCTGCTGAGTTGTCATGTGAGGTCCAACGCCCGCTTATTGGCAGACCACCGTGATTGTGGTTGTGTTCTACCAGTGTTTTGTATTCAACTATTTTTTTATTGTTTTCAAATGTTTTATAATATATCCTATGAATCTGAACATCATTTATTCATTCATCATCATCTGTTTAAGACCCTAACCCTCACCACCATGGTGGAAAATGAACAAGGTTTCGTCCGAGTAAGGTTATCACTGGAGGACGAGAGGAAAAGGAAAGGCTCGGCATGCCAGGACGACACGAGACGCTAACCGCTAAGCTTCAATGTAAAGTAGTGGTGATCGATCCAGATGTCGATAATATATATATCAGGGGTCCCCAAACTTTTTGACTCGCATTGGTTTAAAACATTTTTATATATAAATATATATATATATATATATATATATATATATATATATATATATATATATATATATATATATATATATATATATATATATATATATATATATATATATATATATATATATATATATATATATATATATATATGTCTTAATTAGATTATCCAAAAAAATAGTGCTCGATACCGTGGTAGAAATAAATATATAGTCTATATATATATATATATATATATATATATATATATATATATATATATATATATATATATATATATATATATATATATATATATATATATATATATATATATATATATATATATATATATATATATATATGTCTTAATTAGATTATCCAAAAAAATAGTGCTCGATACCGTGGTAGAGCGTAATATGTATGTGTGGGAAAAAATCCCAAGACTATTTCATCTCTACAGGCCTGTTTCATGAGGGTATCCTCAATCATCAGGAGATTTTCAAAATATATATATATATATATATATATATATATATATATATACATTTATATGTGTATATTTACATATATATAAACATACATATATACAAATACATATATATATATATATATATATATATATATATATATATATATTTATATACTGTATGTATGTGTGTGTATATATATATATATATATATATATATATATATATATATATATATATATATATATATATATATATATATATATATATATATATATATATATATATATTATATATATGCATTTGTATATATGTATGTTTATAAATATGTAAATATACACATATACATGTATATATTTGTATGCATATATATGTACATATATATATACACATATATATACACATATATATACATACATATATATATATATATATATATATATATATATATATATATATATATATATATATATATATATATATATATATATATATATATATATATATATATATATATATACATATATACATCCATCCATCCATCCATCCATCCATTTTCTACAGCTTGTCCCTTTAAATATATATATATATTTTTTATTTTATTTTTATTTTTGTACCAATAAAACAGGTGAAACGACGACCAAATCTCTATATACTGTATATATATATATATATATATATATATATATATATATATATATATATATATATATATATATATATATATATATATATATATATATATATATATATATATATATATATATATATATATATACACATATGTATGTATGTGTGCATATATACGAAACCTTCCAACTATTCCGTAGAGACTCGCTCGTCTTACCGGCACACAAATATGACACTCCACCACCATTTTTTTATTCTTCAGCTGGGCCCTTGTTTGCTTCCCTTCTTCTGTATTTCATTGCACTGTCGCTTGGCTAAGTAGCGGAGATGGCGGGAAGCAGCGTGCTCATCCATCATGGCCGTCCACACGCAGTGGGAAGTATTTGGTGTGTTTGCTGACCTGAGCTCATCTTCTTAGAACAGCAAAACACTTCATTTTGGATGAAAACCTCAGCAGCTTTCCTTTCCTTCGACGATTAAAACGAAAAAAAACCCAAAAACAAGCACATTTCCTTCTTGTCTTTGCTTTAAAAAAAAAAAATCTATATGTCTTAATTAGATTATCCAAAAAAATAGTGCTCGGTACCGTGGTAGAGCGTAATATGTATGTGTGGGAAAAAATCCCAAGACTATTTCATCTCTACAGGCCTGTTTCATGAGGGTTTCCTCAATCCTCAGGAGATTTTCAAAATCTCCTGAGGATTGAGGAAACCCTCATGAAACAGGCCTGTAGAGATGAAATAGTCTTGGGATTTTTTCCCACACAAACATATATATATATATATATATATATATATATATATATATATATATATATATATATATATATATATATATATATATATATATATATATATATATATATATATATATATATATATATATATATATATATATATATATATATATATATACATATACATATATATATATATATATATATATATATATATATATATATACATATACATATATATATATATATATATATATATATATATATATATATATATATATATATATATATATATATATATATATATATATATATATATATATATATATATGTTATATGTGTATGTGTATATACTTATACTGTATATATGTATATATGCACATGTATGTGTATATATAGATGTGTATATATGTGTGTATATATGTATATATACAGTATGTGTATTTATATGTATATATAGATGTATGTGTGTATATATATATATATATATATATATATATATGTATATATATATATATATATATATATATATATATATATATATGTATTTGTATATATATATATATATATATATATGTATTTGTATATATGTATGTTTATATATATGTAAATATACACATATACATGTATATATGTATGTATATATATGTACATACTGTATATACATACACACATATATATATATATATATATATATATATATTTATATATATATATATATATATATATATATATATATATATATATATATATATATATATATATATATATATATATATATATATACATATATATATATATACACACACATACATACAGTATATATATATATATATATATATATATATATATATATATATATATATATATATATATATATATATATATATATATATATATATATATATATATATATATATATATATATATATATATATATATATATATGTATTTGTATATATGTATGTTTATATATATGTAAATATACACATATAAATGTATATTTATTTATATGTTGCAGACCATGCAGGGTTAATGTTAGTAGGTAGAAGACCACTAAATATCACCACGAGAGAGCAAGGACTATTTTCAGCAAACGCCGCATCTTCTTGGACCGTGCACTGGGAATCCTGCTGGAGTTGTCAGACGGGCTTGTGATGAAGGGATGAAAAGAGGGTGTGGTGGTGGAGGGTGGGGGTGGGGGGGGTTAGGGATGTAGCAATGAGTGGGAGAGGTAAAGAAGCGTGAGAGTGATGATGGTGAATGGGAAAGGGGGAAGGGCCAATGAGCCAATGGAGAAGGTATCTTCTGTGTGGAAGAGGAATGGGGGTGGAGAGGATGTGCTCATGTATGTAGTGATGGCTGGGTGGGTGGTGGGGGCGGTGGGAGTCCAACCATCCATCAGCGGAGTTGGTTAGTGGGCCCGTGTTAGCGTTAAATGGTCAGGGAGGTGATAATAATTAATAGAAAATGAAGGGGGCTTATGCTCTGATGTTTTCCATTTAAAGCTGTGCAAATACATAATGGCCGGTCCAACATTCTGGGGAAATACATGAAGATGTATCCAGCAAACCCTTTCACCCCCCCACACCCCCGCACACATTATGCAGAGCCCTAATGGTGGGAATGCAAATGTGGGCATCAAAGCATTCTTCATGCAGGTCTTTTTTTCTTCTTCTTTCTTTCTTTCTTTGGGTGTGTTTGTTACGGCCGACCCTAAAGGGGAACGTAACTTTTATGGTGGGGGAATTTTGCCCATCCTTCACAATCATTATGAAAGATTTATTTTTTTAATGCATTCTAGATATTAAATAAAAGTAAATAAAAGTCCTCTGTTCCGCCCAGAAAATACGACAAGTGACTACCCAAAAAGCGCCAACAATACTCCATTTACATTTCATGACTCGAATATTAACCATTTATTCGGGATATTGTTATTATAAGTGCTAACGCAGACCGACTATTATCAAGTGCACTGCAAAAAGTCAGTGTTCTAAAACAAGAAAAAAAAAATACAAAAAATTAGGGGTATTTTATTTGAACTAAGCAAAATTATCTGCCAATAGAACAAGAAAACTTGGCTTGTCAAGACTTTCCAAAACAAGTAAAATTAGCTAACCTCAATGAACCCAAAAAATACCTTAAAATAAGTATATTCTCACTAATAACAAGTGCACTTTTCTTGGTAGAAAAAAAAAAAAGTTAAGGTTAAAGTACCAATGATTGTCACACACACACTAGGTGTGGTGAAGTTTGTCCTCTGCATTTGACCCATCCCCTTGTTCACCCCCTGGGAGGTGAGGGGAGCAGTGGGCAGCAGCGGTGGCCGCGCCCGGGAATCATTTTTGGTGATTTAACCCCCAATTCCAACCGTTGATGCTGAGTGCCAAGCAGGGAGGTAATGGCTCCCATTTTTATAGTCTTTGGTTTGAACTCACGACCTACCGATCAGGGCGGACATAATAATATTAATAGATTTTATTTGTAAAAAGCACTTTACATTGAGTAAACAACCTCAAAGTGCTACAGTGTATTAAACAGATAATAAAAAATTAAAAAAACATAAAAACTAAAACAGCCAAATAGCTAGAACTAGCATGCATATATCTAAAAAAAAAAAAAGGCTTTTATAAATAGAAGGGTTTTTAAGCCTTTTTTTAAAAGCATCCACAGTCTGTGGTGCCCTCAGGTAGTCAGGGAGAGCGTTCCACAGACTGGGAGCGGCGGAGCAGAAAGCCCGGTCTCTAACCACTAGACCACTGAAAAAGAGACCTTATTGCTCAATATGTTGAAAAATATTCTTAAATGAAGTAGATGCTAGTGCCATTATCTTGACATAATGATATGTACTCGGCATCATGATTTTTTTTTTTCATGCTTGAAGTAAGAAATGATGACTTTAAAAAAGTAGTTTTATACTTGTGAGTGTTGATGACACAGCTTTGCAACACTTGATATTCTAGTTTCAAGCATGTTTTACTCAATATAGCTCATCAAATCTCAGCTGTAATATCTTACTGACATCATTTAGGACCAAAACCCTTAAAACAAGTAAAACACTCTAACATAAAATCTGCTTAGTTAGAAGATTTATCTTATCAGACAGAAAATAAGCAAATATCACCCTTATTTGACATATTTCATCTTACTTAGATTTCACTTTTTACAGTGTGGTCTACTGTTTTCTCGCTTCCCTGCTCCTTGGAAGTTTATTGTAGATCAGGGGTGTCAAACTCAAATACAGAGTGGGCCAAAATTTAAAACTGAACAAAGTCGCGGGCCAAGGTTCAACAAATTGACCTTTTAATAGGGACCCAAACAAGTTTTGCATTGAATATTGAACAAGCAAGGCTTATATCACTTTACAGTGACATGCAAAATCGAGTTTCAAACAATAATAATAATAATAATAATGATTAAAAAATATCAATGGCATATCAAATAAAATGTAAATAAAAATTGAATGCCCCTTTCTATTTGCAGCCTTCTGAGGTAAACATCAAAATAAACTTTTTCCACAGGCTCATAATACATTTGAAAATAAAATAACAATAATGAATGAATCAAACATTCAAGAGAATGTTAATTTTAATTTTTTTAATTTTTTTTTAATTTTTTTAATTTTTAATTTTTTGTAATTTTTTTATTTTATTTATTATTATTATAATTTTTTTTTTTACATTAAATCAACATAAAAAACACAATATATACATTATATATCAATATAGATCAATATAGTCTGCAGGGATACAGTCCGTAAGCACACATGATTGTATTTCTTTATGACAAAAAATAAATAAATAAATAAATAAAATAAAATAAAAAATTACCATAACGAGTCATTAGAGAAAAGTGCTATGCAAATGTAATTCACTTCATTTAGGACCTGCAACTGCCGTGAAAGACACGAAAAGTGCTTGGTCCTCCCGGCCCCCGCCCTGTTTCTTTGCGAGGATTATGAGTAATTTTTCATCTAAATGAGAAAATATGAACATCCTATCAGTTGGCATCCTAATGACAGCAGACATTGTACAGTAAGTGTTGTTTCATTATGTTTTTTGGCTCTCAGAAAGCAAACAAAAATGCAAAATTATGGTTAAAATGATCAATTTTATTATGAATATTACATATATATTTACATCATGTATATAAAACCCTTGTTTGGATGTTTTTTTTAGGGGCTTTATAGGCAGAAGCCAAACGACTCCCATAGGCTTCATTGTCAGCTGACTTTTGATCACATTTATGAAATATTTACAATGCATAAAAATGTTTTTTAAAAAAAACATCCATCTTCATGTCTCCCGTAATGATTGTGAACGAAAAAGAAAATGCAGTTCCCTTTCAAAATGGAACATAACGTTTAAAAAAAAAAGGCCTATCTTTCACAATTAATTCTATGTTCATTTTTTCATGCATTCTAACTTGTAAATAAACATGAGCAAAACTCAGCTTACCATGGAGTTAATGGAACTCGCTTTATTCCGCCTATAAAGCGCTCTAAAAACATCCAATAACCTTCATTATCCTTTTATATGCTGTAAATATACATGTAATGTAGTTAAAGACTCATTCATATTTACATGTTTACGTATTTTGCTCATTTTGAGCATAAGGCGGCGTGTTATTTCACAGACTCATCAGGTTTGCAGTTTCCTTTAACAACAACACCTACTAATCATGGCAGATTTTAATGAGGGACAACAAATACCTTTTACCTTACTAGGCTATATAAATACACTATTTATAAATACACATCAGTAGGCTAAATGAACCTCTTCAACATAAACAAAGGCCTTGTTCACACTTGGTCAATTCCGATTTTTTTCTTTTACCTAAATGCGACCTTTATCTGATGTTTTCATGTCCGTGTGAGCAGCGCAATCCTAAATATTTTATATCTGACCAAGGCCTCTTTTGTATGTGGAAATAAATCAGATATGCAATGTGTCCTCAATGTGAACCCTCCTGCACCCAGGCCCCGGGTCGCATTCATCCAATCAGAACGTCATCAAAAAGCAATAAGCGACATAATTATTTGCTAAAATAGACGGTTACAAAGTAAATAGTTGATACTAGAGCAGAAAACAAGTAAAAATTGTCAGGTTCAAACACTGATGACATTTATTAAACAGACAAGAAGCAAGGAATTAAACAGAGACAGAATTCAATTTAGCTCATTGAGGAGAAACGTCTGGACTGTACTCTTCGGACAGTCTTCCAGCACGCTCTGACGAAAAGGTTGCACGCCTCCTCTTTTATTTGGACTTTCCCTGATTACGTGGCAACAGCTGTTTCTAAAGGAAGGGGGGGTCGTAAACAGCCGTCGCCTTTGGTTACAAAACAGTTCAAAGAAAAGGTGCCTGGAGGGGGGGGGGGGGGGTCAGGTCCTGCTTCCTCTCCGCTTTGTAGATCTCGGGTCAAGACAAAATCTTCCTGTGGATTACAGTAGATCAAAGAAACCGACACCTCCATGTCGCTTCCCATCCTACACAGTGGAGTTTCACAAGCCTTTTGATTGGTAAGGTCGAAGACGGCTTTTGTCTGCTCGCCGGGAGCTCGTGGAAACACAAAGTTTTGCGGTAACTTGGATACAATTATTCTGACAAAAATAGACTTAGACTAAACGAAATTTCGTTACATAAGCTCATGGTAGTGCAGGATAAAAAAGCAATAAGGTGCATATATAAATAAATAAATATACATAAATAATATATAAATGTATATATAAAATAAACAAATATATATAAATATATATAAATAAATAAATAGATTACTGTACAGATAAATATATTGCACTTTTTCCACATGCGTCCACGTTTATGGATGTATGTTATATTGTCTTTTTTATTCCGGCGAGTTCATCCAAAATAAATGTTTTAGGAACTTACGTGGAAATTCCATATGCTGCAAAGCTGTGAGGGCCAAAATACTTGTCGTCTTCCTTCTTAATTTTCTACGCTCAATAATTGGATTCGAGAAAATGTTCAGTTTGATTGCACAAAACCCTTGAAATTGCCACAAATGCGCCAGTACTGAGACCGACTAGAGCTGAAGCCACGTTTACGTGCCTGCAATGTGATGACGTCATGTCCGCATGTGGGTCAGATTGCATTCACATTAGAAATCACATTTTTTATAGTAAGTTGTACGGCCACTAAAAAGATCGGATTTAACAACCAAAAAAAATCATAATTGGACATCTGATCTTGCATTCTGAACGCAGCCACAGACTACTTTGGGACAAATGATGGTACGGAACCTTGTATTTTTGAGCCTGAGTACAGGGAGGATGAGCTACAAGTTTTAGACGCCGTGCGCTAAACAGAATCCCGCAAGTAGCAGTATTGCTAGGCGCTAAACAAGAAATACAAACTACGGACATAATAAAGCAATCACTTACTGTACAGTGTCTGCTCTCACTGGGATGCCGACTAATGTGACATTTCTAATTCATAATCTTCATGCATGTCTTTCTCGCCACCTCCAGGTCTGAGTAGAATGTCCGAAGCTGACCAACTTCTCGGTTTATGTCCACAAATGCCCACAAATTGCCACAAATGCGCCAGAACTGAGACCGACTAGAGCTGAAGCCACGTTTACGTCCGTATACACTGCAGTGCCTGCAATGTGACGACGTCATGTCCGCATGTGGGTCAGATTGCATTCACATTAGAAATCACATTTTTTATAGTAAGGTGTACGGCCACTAAAAAGATCGGATTTAACAAAAAAAAAAATCATAATTGGACATCCACAGACTACTTTGGGACAAATGATGGTACGGAACCTTGTATTTTTGAGCCTGGGTACAGGGAGGACGAGCTACAAGTTTTAGACGCCGTGCGCTAAACAGAATCCCGCAAGTAGCAGTATTGCTAGGCGCTAAACAGGAAATACACACTACGGACATAATAAAGCAATCACTTACTGTACAATGTCTGCTCTCACTGGGATGCCGACTAATGTGACATTTCTAATTCAAAATCTACATGCATTTCTTTCTCGCCACCTCCAGGTCTGAGTAGAATGTCCGAAGCTGACCAACTTCTCGGTTTATGTCCACAACCTTCTACTATACAGGCGAGAGGCATGATTTACAATCTATAAATAACTTTCACCAAATCAGAGGCGATGCAGCAGCTCACCAGATAAAAGTAGTTTTTCGGTGTGGGCGCTTATAATAACAATATTGCTAACACTTGCTTAACCTCTAAAGGCCTTAGTGGCCACATGCGTGGACAGCACCTTTTGGCTCTTATTTCCAATATGGTGTACACTACTGAATTGGGGTCTTATGGCCGCTTATGTGGACACTTATACTGCCATCTGGTGGTGTCAGAAGAGTATAACATACAATGGAATTTGGAAGAAAAAAAAGTGTAAAAATAAAAAATGTGCATGTCACTACACATGAAGTACACGTTTGTGTACTTATGGACTAAGTACATCATATTAAAGGATGATTTTTAGTTTTTATTCTAATTAGGGTCCAATAAGCCCAAATAGCAAAGACAAATAAAAAGAGCATGTAAACAAACAGCTTGGGCCTTAAGAGGTTAATATTCAGGTCAGGTCACAACAGGGCTTTATGGGCACAGTTGCCTTTTAGCTGCATTTTTAGCCACCTCCTGCTTGCCTTATTTTACGACGTAGAATGCCTAAGAAAAAGAAAAACGTGTTCTTGTCTTACATAAGGATTGCGAAACAGTGCAGTTCCCCTTCAAGACCGACAACCTCTGGCATGATGGGCACTCACAGGTTTCTTATGCAAAACGGCGGAACCTTTACGGTTTGGAGGGTTTTCCAAACCGGCTCTGTGACCCGTCTTTTCGCATTCTTTCTTTGTTTCTATTTCTAGGACGAGAGAATGGAAAGTATGCACAGGGAGTTTTGACAAGGTTCTTACAGTAAGACCTGCAAACCACATTCCAGTCAAGGTTTGTTCTTTATTTGTGCAGAAAGTTGGCACCTTTTCTTATTGTTGAGCATTCCTGTCATCATTTGCTTGTTTCATGGAGAGTTTATATGGTTTGGATTTATCAAACCCAATCAAAGTGAGGAATATTAATGTTTGACCCATAGACTGGATTAGAAGGCTGCAGCTATTACTTTAGTAATTAAGTAATCTATTAAGTAGTTTGATTAATATAGGAATCGGATTAGGGCTGCAACGATTAAATGGATTATTCCATTAGAAAAAAAAAGCTTTCCTTTATATTTTGTTGCTTTGATTAATCATTTAATACAAATGCATAAAATCTTTGATTATGTGGACTTGGTTTCTGCACGGCTGCTGCAAAAGAGCAAACACGAGAGCGCTGGTGTGTTTTTATTTTTTTAATTTTTTATTACTGCACACATGTTAAAAGTGAAATTTCAATGTTGATGATGTGCATTTATTTGAAAAAAAAATATATATATATATATATATATATATATATATATATATATATATATATATATATATATATATATATATATATATATATATATATATATATATATATATATATATATATATATATATATATATATAACGGTTATGAAAAGTAGAAAAATCGTACTTTTAACAATTGTTCCTAAAATATGCATTAAGGTTATAAAATGTTTTTTATCCGATTACTCGATTAATCGAATAAACGAATCGATAGATTAGTTGATTAATCAAATAATCGATTGCTGTATAAAACATACTTTATAGCCTCAATGTGTATCGTATGGAAAATAGTTGAGGAAGCGAGTGATTTTTCCAATAAATGCTGATCATCAACATTGAAATTGCTCGTTTAACATGTCTGCTTTAATAAAAAAAACAACACAAAACATAAAGCTGCAAGCAGCGATGGACGGGACCGACTTTGAGGGCTCATAAAATCCAAACCGGAGCAGTAATTACAACTCTTTCATCAACTTTTAATCAGAAGGGTTCAATCTCTCTCCTGTGCTAATTTGAAGCCGACACGACAAACGCGCTCAGAGGAGATAATGTTTGAAAAAAGGTGACTGTTTTTACACAACTTTTGTTTTGAAGGGGGAATTGCAAACTTCCTGTTGATTTTTGCTGGGGGTTGTCAGTGTATGAAATATAGGTCTAAGTGAGACCTACATAGAGGTTTTTGTTTCATGTCTCTACGACATTCCTACTGGGAGTTACAGGCAGTTTTGTCTGTTTTCTTCCTAGGGGGCGCTATAGCGCAATTTTGAGTTTTCGGGGTTTGGTTTTTTGATTAGATCGCAATTTTTGCCAGTCCTGATGTGTGTGTCCAATTTGGTGAGTTTTGAAGCATGTTAAAGGGGTCAAATTACAGCTTAATAATAAAACACTAGAAATTCAATAGGGTCCTCTGTCCCAAAGGGACTCGGTCCCTAAAAACATCGCTGTTGTTTGACACCACACAGACCACGGCACACAATCGCCACCGCTCTCATGTTTGCTCTATTTCAGCAGCCGTGCCGAAACCATGCCAACGTATTTAAAGTTTCGGGCACTCCGTGCAGACCTGATTTTTTTTCCATTTCCTTCAGTTACATCCATCAAACGATTAATCGAAGCAACATAATATAAATCAAAGCTTTTGTACCGGAAATTAATCAATGTAATCGATTAATCATTGCAGCTCTACTTGTTTATTTGCGCATACGTATTGGATGTGGACCAGGGGTCACCAACCTTTTAGAAACTGAGAGCTACTTCATAGCTACTGATTACTGGTATTTGTTTATGTCCGGACAGTAATCACATGAATGATTTCTTACAATGATTACCAACAATGATTCAACAAGATATAGGGGGGAAAAAAGGATATTCTACTCAGTTTTGTATCAATACCTGCAACTGTGATCGCTTCTATGAGACAATAATACGTATAATTCTATTATACAACTATGTTGCATCACGTTAGTACAATTAATCATGTTTGTGTGACCGAGGGTCTTATAAAGATACGATAAGATGATAGGACGTAATTCATTCGTCCCGCAACTGGGAAATTATGTGGTTGCAGTGCAGACAAAATAAAGTAAAACACGTGGGAAACATCAACTAACGCAAAGGACAATAAAAGAGCACAGAAAAAACAACGAAAAAACCAAAATTGAACAATAAATAATACATATTGTGCACATACGGTTGCACCATGCATAGGCAAACAATAAAACCAAATAAAAACACAATTTCAACACCCATATACTGTTCCATGCCATCGTCAGCTGGGGTGGGGGTGGTGGGGGGGGGGGCGGTCAGCACGGCCAGAGACGGGAGCAGACAAAGCGACCAAGAGAGCCGACTCCGTCCTAGGCTGCCCACTAGCTCTTGGCCAACGTCCGGTTCCCGTGAGGGAGTGAGAATCCGTCGGGAGAGACCGAAGTTTCCGTCACATGCTCATTCAGCTCCGTCTCTTCGTCGTCCGCATGTCCTCCGGTCTCTCCACCTGGACTCCGGTGTGGCGGAGAGCCAGCAGCGGGTCTCCGGTGCAAACGTGCCCGTGGCTGAAAGGCAGATGTAAAAGTTTACCAAAAAAAAAAAAGCACCGTAGAAGTCGTGAAAGTACCAGTCCTGGTTGTGCAGAGTCCTGTAAGGGTCCGGCAAAAAAACCCAAAGCAGGTTGACGCCCAACTGTGTCTTTCTGTCGAGAGGCCGAGGACTCACAACACACTTTCGGCTTTTCACAATAAAAGCGCTACGTGTTGTACTGTTACTGCAAATGGCACCAATTAGAGACCCTTGCTTTTTTACACCGTGCACCTGGAGTTGGGGAGGAGATCTTGCCCCAAGTGGAGGAGTTCAAGTACCTGGGAGTCTTGTTCCCGAGTGAGGGAAGAGTGGATGGTGAGATCGACAGGCGGATCGGTGCGGCGTCTTCAGTAATGCCGACGCTGTATCGATCCGTTGTGGTGAAGAAGGAGCTGAGCCGGAAGGCAAAGCTCTCAATTTACCGGTCGATCTACGTTCCCATCCTCACCTATGGTCATGAGCTTTGGGTTATGACCGGGCATACGTGCCGACCTTGAGACCTCCGAATTTGGGAGATGGGGGGGCGGGGTGTTGTGGGGGGACGTGGTTGCGGGGGCGGGGTTGGGTTATCGGGGTTGTGGTGCAGGCAGCATACCCCTTCCCCTTCGAGCTTTTCTGGATGAAATGACATTATTTTTCCAATCATTTTGGACCTTGCAAGCGTACTTCTTCTTCTTACTCGTCGTCGCCATGTCTCCTCTTCGTTCTTCTGCTTCGTCTCCTTCTTGTTGTGTGTGCAGTTGTGCACTGAGCTCCAAAAGCCGTAGATGTCATTGTAGCGTCCCGGAAGAGTTAGTGCTGCACGGGATTCTGGGTATTAGTTGTGTTGTGTTTATGTTGTGTTACGGTGCGGATGTTCTCCCGAAATGTGTTTGTCATTCTTGTTTGGTGTGGGTTCACGGTGTGGCGCATATTAGTAACAGTGTTAAAGTTGTTTATACCGCCACCCTCAGTCAAGTCAAGTCAACTTTATTTATATAGCACGTTTTCAACAACTTTTTAGATTGAACCAAAGTGCTTTACAGGTTAAAAAAGCATGGAGCAAACAAAAAAACAAAAAACTAAGCAAAACAAAAAACAAACAAAGAACATAAACAATGAATGTGCTAAACAAGATAGTGCAAGTGCAATACGGTAAAAGGGGTCGAATAAAAAGTTTAAAAATTTGCAGAATAAAAATAATAATAATAAAAGTGCGACAAATTGAAAAATACAACTAAAGCGAAGGGGTGGGAGGGGGGGGGACTAGAAATGGTGGCCTAGTGGGCGGACTCAGCTCGGGTCAAAGGCCAGCGAGAAGAGGTAGGTCTTAAGGAGGGTATTGAAGACCCCCAGGCTCTGGGCTGACCTAATGTGGAGGGGAAGGCTGTTCCAGAGCTTAGGGGCGGCAACGGAAAAGGCTCTGTCCCCTCTGGTCTTTAGCCTGGATCTGGGGACCGCCTCAGTGTGACCTGTATGGCTGTTGACCAACTATGCCTTGCGTTATCACTAAATCAGTTTACAGATCATAGAACGTGTCAGCATTTCTTGACATCTTCGAGTAAAGACCATTGTTAAACCCGCCCAACGCTACATTAATATGTGACTGGGCCGGCACGCTGTTTATATGGAGGAAAAGAGGACGCCTGGACGGCATGCGGCTGTTAAGGGGTGAAGGATTCAGGTGAGAGAGGACGCTAAAGGCAGTGTCTTTTAGGCACTCCCCCAATATTGTTGTCTGGGTGGAAATCGGGAGAAATTCGGGAGAATGGTTGCCCCGGGAGATTTTCGGGAAGGGCACTGAAATTCGGTAGTCCCCCGGTTGGCAAGTATGCCGCCGGGTGGCCGGGGCTCTCCATTAGAGATAGGGTGAGAAGCTCTGTCATCCGGGAGGAACTCAGAGTAAAGCCGCTGCTCCTCCACATGGAGAGGAGCCAGATGAGGTGGTTCGGAACGTCTCCCTAGGGAGGTGTTTCGGGGACGTCCGACCGGTAGGAGGCCACGGGGAAGACCCAGGACACGTTGGGAAGTCTATCTCTCCCGGCTGGCCTGGGAACGCCTCGGGATCCCCCGGGAGGAGCTGGACCAAGTGGCCAGGGGAGAGGAAAGTCTGGCCTTCCCTGCTTAGGCTGCTGCCCCCGCAACCCGACCTCGGATAAGCGGAATAAGATGGATGGATGGCACCTGGAGACTCTGTTAATTGGAGCGATCGTTCTGTGGACGACATCCCATTTTTGTGTGTTTTTTTCTGAGAAGCAGCACCTCTCAAACACAACGTCAACACGGACACAGAACATCACGCAATACGGGAAAGGGCTTCTCGTCGGTGGGTTTCGGTGGGGCATCGTTTTAAGGCTGACATCAATGTGTGGATGTAGCTGTCACGCTGACAAAACGTGTGTGTGTTCATATGACGACTTCTATTCACTACTCTCCCATACACACACACACACACACACACACACACACACACACACACACACACACACACACACACACACACACACACACACACACACACACACACACACACATGCATACAGCTCAGAGGAGCTCATCACTAGACGCTTCAGCGTACGCCTGCTCAGCAATTTGCACTCGGCTCGCTGCTGTCCTCGCATATGAGCCCTGTAGGCGTGGTGCGCTGATAAATCAGACAACTAACTGAGTGAGCGACTCCCCCGCCGGCAACAGAAAGACAACTTTTCATTAAAATCCATGCCAAATAAGTGCGTGAGCAAAGCACTACGATGATCGTCTTGCTTGCAAATCCTTTGTATTTGCACCTTTTAAAGGTTACTCCTTAGAAACATTTTAAATCTAGATAATGACTACGAGACTCAAAGCCAAGTCGTAATGTCATTGTCCTTATCTCGCGGCCCCTTCAGTTCGAGGGTTTGATCAGCGAAGGGGCTTTGCTCTGTGGTGGAATGTCCGAATCTTAAAGGCCTACTGAAATGAATTATTTTTTATTTAAACGGGGATAGCAGATCCATTCTATGTGTCATACTTGATCATTTCGCGATATTGCCATATTTTTGCTGAAAGGATTTAGTAGAGAACATCGACGATAAAGTTTGCAACTTTTGGTCGCTGATAAAAAAAAAAGCTTTGCCTGTACCGGAAGTAGCGTGACGTCGCAGGTTGAAAGGCTCCTCACATTTTCCCATTGTTTTCAATGATGGCCGCCAGCAGCGAGAGCGATTCGGACAGAGAAAGCGACGATTTCCCCATTAATTTGAGCCGGGATGAAAGATTTGTGGATGAGGAACGTGAGAGTGAAGGACTAGAGTGCAGTGCAGGACGTATCTTTTTTCGCTCTGACCGTAACTTAGGTACAAGCTGGCTCATTGGACTCCACACTCTCTCCTTTTTCTATTGTGGATCACGGATTTGTATTTTAAACCACCTGGGATACTATATCCTCTTGAAAATGAGAGTCGAGAAGGCGAAATGGACATTCACAGTGACTTTTATCTCCACGACAATACATCGGCGAAGCACTTTAGCTACGGAGCTAACGTGATAGCATCGTGCTTAAATGCAGATAGAAACAAAATAAATAAACCCCTGACTGAAAGGATAGACAGAAGATCAACAATACTATTAAACCATGGACATGTAAATACACGGTTAATGCTGTACCGCCTGGCAAAGCCTAGCAATGCTGTTGCTAACGACGCCATTGAAGCTAACTTAGCTACGGGACCTCGACAGAGCTATGCTAAAAACATTAGCTCTCCACCTACGCCAGCTCTCATCTGCTCATCATGACCCGTGCTCACCTGCGTTCCAGCGATCGACGGCGCGACAAAGTACTTCACCCGATCATCGATGCGGTCGGCGGCCCGGAGACGGAGGAAGTCAAGGTGAGGATAGCTGTACTCACGGTAGCGCGTCTGCTATCCAAGTCAAAGTCCTCCTGGTTGTGTTGCTGCAGCCAGCCGCTAATACACCGATCCCACCTACAGCTTTCTTCTTTGCAGTCTTCATTGTTCATTTTACAAATTGCAAAAGATTCACCAACACAGATGTCCAGAATACTGTGGAATTTTGCGATGAAAACAGAGCTCTTTGTATTGGATACAATGGTGTCCTAATACTTCCGCTTCAACCGTTGACGTCACGCGCATACGTCATCATACATAGACGTTTTCAACCGGAAGTTTAGCGGGAAATTTAAAATGTCACTTTATAAGTTAACCCGGCCGTATTGGCATGTGTTGCAATGTTAAGATTTCATCATTGATATATAAACTATCAGACTGCGTGGTCGCTAGTAGTGGCTTTCAGTAGGCATTTAAACAGCAACAAAAGTGAATTTAGTACACAAGTTTTATTTACCCATAATCAAATGGTACAAGGTTGGATTGAATTGCCATGCAATTTGTTTAATGAACAATGAAGACAGCAAAGAATAAAGCTGTAGGTGGGAAGCGGTGTATTAGCGGCCGGCTGCAGCAACACAACCAGGAGGACTTGGAGTTGGATACGCGCTACCGTGAGTACGCAGCTTTGGCTTCCAAACATTTGATCGCTTGCCCGTACGTGCGTGCCGCTATGTGCATGTCACGTACGTAACTTTGGGGAAATATATGTGCTGTATGAACTTTACGGAGGTGAACGGTACTTTGGGCTGTGGGATTGAGTGTGTTGTGCGGGTGTTTGATTTGTATTGGCGGGTTATATGGACGGGAGGGGGGAGGTGTTTGTTATGCGGGATTAATTTGTGGCATATTAAATATAAGCCTGGTTGTGTTGTGGCTAATAGAGTATATATATGTCTTGTGTTTATTTACTGTTTTAGTCATTCCCAGCTGAATATCAGGTCCCACCCGCCTCTCACGGCATCTTCCCTATCTGAATCGCTTCCACTGCCCTCTAATCCTTCACTCTCACTTTCCTCATCCACAAATCTTTCATCCTCGCTCAAATTAATGGGGTAATCGTCGCTTTCTGGGTCCGAATCGCTCTCGCTGCTGGTGGCCATCATTGTAAACAATGTGCAGATGTGAGGAGCTCCACAACCTGTGACGTCACGCTACTTTCGCTACAGGCAAGGCTTTTTTATCAGCGACCAAAAGTTGCGAACTTTATCGTCGATGTTCTCTAGTAAATCCTTTCAGCAAAAATATGGCAACATCGCGAAATGATCAAGTATGACACATAGAATGGACCTGCTATCCCCGTTTAAATAAGAACATTTCATTTCAGTAGGCCTTTAATGCTTTTCAACCTCGCTCTCTTTCCGGACTTTGACATACACAAAATATGGTACAAAGGTCAGAAATTCCACCACAGTTCCGCAGCAAGTGTTTATGTATGATGAGTCCGAAACAGATGCCACAGAGAACCTTCGTTACAGCGAAGGAGAAGGGGACGCCCCTGCTTATTTCTGAAAGACAATGCCAAGCCACGTGTTACATCAACGTGGCTTCGGAGTAAAAGAGTGCGGGTACTAGACTGGCCTGCCTGTAGTCCAGACCTGTCTCCCATTGAAAATGTGTGGCACCTAAAATAGCAGAAGGGAGACCCCCGGACTGTTGAACAACTTAAGCTGTACATCAAGCAAGAATGGGAAAGAATTCCACCTGAGAAGCTTCAAAAATGTGTCTCCTCAGTTCCCAAACCTTTACTGAGTGTTGTTAAAAGGAAAGGCCATGTAACACAGTGGTGAACATGCCCCTGTGGCAACTTTTTTGCAATGTGTTGCTGCCATTAAATTCTAAGTTAATGATTATTTGCCAAAAAAAAATAAGTTTCTCAGTGTGAACATGAAATATCTTGTCTTTGCAGTCTATTCAATTGAATATAAGTTGAAAAGGATTTGCAAATCATTGTATTCTGTTTTTATTTACCATTTACACAACATGCCAACTT
>NC_084737.1:84299010-84331510 GCF_033978785.1 Entelurus aequoreus
CAATGTGGAATGCGCTCCCAACAGGTATAAAAGAAAGGGCATCTCTATCCTCCTTCAAAACCGCACTAAAAGAACACCTCCAGGCAGCTACAACCCTAAACTAACACCCTCCCCGGATTGTTAATAATCAAATGTGAATAATCAAATGTAGATACTTTTTCTTATGCTTTCTGATCTCTCTCTCTATGTCCACTACTTGCTGTACTTATCCTACCAAGTCAGTCCTACACTATTCCAATGTCCATTTCTCTGATGATGCAATTGTTGATGACTGAAGTGTTGATATCAACCAAACCTAACCCCCTCACCCCTCCAAATCCCAATAAATAATGTAAATAATTCAATGTATATACTCTGATGATTATCTTGTGTGATGACTATATTATGATGATAGTATATATCTGTATCATGAATGAATTTCAGTGGACCCCGACTTAAACAAGTTGTAAAACGTATTGGGGTGTTACCATTTAGTGGTCAACTCTACGGAATATGTACTTCACTGTGCAACCTACTAATAAAAGTCTCAATCAATCAATCAAAAAACCAGGTGTCCAAGGTCATGTGTTGTTCATCGATCAAGGGACTATATAGTGTGTCTACCGCCAGCACTTACCATATATTGGCAACAATGTATAAAAACAACACAGGTAGCCACCATCCCTCTAACAGACTGGTCCCTCCACAATGTTGTGTGTGTTACAATCTAGGGACTGCAGTGTGTCTCCCCCGACCATTTAGACCAGGGGGTGCCCACACCTTGTCTGCAGGCGAGCTACTTTTCAATAGACCAAGTGGAGGGGATCTACCTCAGACATACACTACCGTTCAAAAGTTTGGGGTCACATTGAAATGTCCTTATTTTTGAAGGAAAAGCACTGTACTTTTCAAAGAAGATAACTTTAAACTAGTCTTAACTTGAAAGAAATACACTCTATACATTGCTAATGTGCTAAATGACTATTCTAGCTGCAAATGTCTGCTTTTTGGTGCAATATCTACATAGGTGTATAGAGGCCCATTTCCAGCAACTATCACTCCAGTGTTCTAATGGTACAATGTGTTTGCTCATTGGCTCAGAAGGCTAATTGATGATTAGAAAACCCTTGTGCAATCATGTTCACACATCTGAAAACACTTTAGCTCGTTACAGAAGCTACAAAACTGACCTTCCTTTGAGCAGATTGAGTTTCTGGAGCATCACATTTGTGGGCTCAATTAAACGCTCAAAATGGCCAGAAAAAGAGAACTTTCATCTGAAACTCGACAGTCTATTCTTGTTTTTGGAAATGAAGGCTATTCCACAAAATTGTTTGGGTGACCCCAAACTTTTGAACGGTAGTGTACATATCATATTTATTTATTTATAAAAGAGAGGTTTGTGTTAACAAGTTAAAAGGTGTTTGATGATAATATAAGCATTTTTAACACATACAGATCCCTTTCTTTCATGAAGACAAGAATATAAGTTGGTGTATTACCTGATTCTGATTTTGGTCACAAAAAACATTCATGAAGTTTGGTTCTTTTATGAATTTATTATGGGTCTACTGAAAATGTGAGCAAATCTGCTGGGTCAAAAGTGAACATACAGTAATGTTAATAATTGCTTACATGTCCCTTGGCAAGTTTCACTGCAATAAGGCACTTTTGGTAGCCATCCACAAGCTTCTGCTTGAATTTTTGACCACTCCTCTTGACAAAAATTGGTGCAATTCAGCTACATTTCTTGTTTTTGTGACATGGACTTGTTTCTTCAGCATTGTCCACACGTTTAAGTCAGGACTTTTCGGGAAGGCCATTCTAAAAGCTTGATTCTAGCCTGATTTAGCCATTCTTTTACCAATTCCTGTTGGAACACCCAACTGCGCCCAAGACCCAACCTCCGGGCTGATGATTTTAGCTTGTCCTGAAGAATTTGGAGGTAATCCTCCTTTTTCATTGTCCCATTCACTCTCTGTAAAGCACCAGTTCCATTGGCAGCCAAACAGGCCCAGAGCATAATACTACCACCACCATGCTTGACGGTAGGTGTGGTGTTCCTGGGATTAAAGGCCTGACCTTTTCTCCTCCAAACATATTGCTGGGTATTGTGGCCAAACAGCTCAATTTTTAGTTTCCTCTGACCACAGAACTTTCCTCCAGAAGGTCTTATCTTTGTCCACGTGATGTCAGATGAAGCAAAAATCAACCAATCACTCTATCACAAAAGAATAAGAGTTGTAGAAAGTATTGGAAACTCAAGACCAGAGGTGGGTAGAGTAGCCAGAAATTGTACTCAAGTAAGAGTACTGTTACTTTAGAGTTTTATTACTCAAGTAAAAGTAAGGAGTAGTCACCCAAATATTTACTTGAGTAAAAGTAAATAGTATGTTGTGAAAAAACTACTCAAGTACTGAGTAACTGATGAGTAACCTGTCCGTTTAATGATGACGGCAACAAATAATGCACAAAAACATAAAAATAGCAATGAACAAATTCAGAGCCAGGAATATCTCTTAAGCAACTAAAACAATAATATATTAAATAATAACACATAAAAAATTAAATAAATGAAGGCAAAATGAGCCACAATAACTTAACAGCACCATAGGCTCAGTAGGCAGACATTACAAAGGAAAATAACAAGTTAGCCTTTACGCTAACCATAAACTCTGATAGGTGTGGGCTGCACCTGGGAACACACTGCGCACTTCTGATTGGTGTTTGTATGCATGCGTGAGTGTGCGTGCGATTGTGTGTGTGTGTGTGTGTGTGTGTGTGTGTGTGTGTGTGTGTGTGTGTGTGTGTGTGTGTGTGTGTGTGTGTGTGTGTGTGTGTGTGTGTGTGTCTCTGTCTGTCTGTCCATGAGGCTGCAGTGCGTTCATAAATGTCCCCACACGATGTACATTTCACAGTGATTCATAGCAGGGAAGCTAACATCAGCTTACGGTGACAGCCAAAATATCTACGAACATTACTTACCGCGTTGTGCTTCCTCAAATTTGACGTTGAGTTCATGTAAGCTGAAATGTCCACTTGTTTGGGGAGACACATACGACAACGCATTACATAACTGATTTTTTGGTTGTTTGAAGCGTGAACATCGATTTTATGTGAGGCCAGGGGTGTTCTTCCTCTTCTGGTTGACGCGAAGCGTTCGTTGTTGTCTCTGCCATTGTTGTTGTTGTTTACCGCTGAAACTTTATGCGCAGTTAATCATGTGCCCGCCTGGCTCTGTTTGATTGGTGAAACGGAGTCAAACGTCAGCAGTGACTGCATTTGATTGGTGATACGCAGGCATGCGACAGATCCTACTTTGAAGGTCTGTCTGACAAACCAAAACAAACAAAGAGTGCAGTAACAGATCGATAAAAATCAGTAGCGAGTAGCGAGCTGAATGTAGATCAGGGGTGTCCAAAGTGCGGCACGCAGCTAATTGCTTACCGGCCCGCCACACATTCTGGAAATGCTATTGCAAAAATAAAAAAAAAACATTTAAGAAAGTGGAATGCAGTTGACACAAAACTGCCATGCAGGCTGTTTTTTTTTCTTTTGTCTTTCTTCATTTTTCGTTTTTTTGCCATTGCTCAAAAAAAAAAAAAAACCCAAAAAAATCAATGTTATAATGAATTATTTTTAATTCTCCAATTACTTCAAAAATGTCACTTTAAAACGTTTTGTGTGGAAAAAAATATTGCATATATTGTGTGGTTGCCATATAAAAACATCAAACAAAGCATAAAACAAACCAAAATAATAGTTCAAACGTAAAATTAACAGATATATCTTAAGTTGATCTCGTGTTGAAAGCAAAAAATAAATAAATAAATGTATCACTTTATGAGTGGGGCACCTTTTGGATCCCAAAGATATTTAGTGGGATTTTATTTATCTTTACACTGTGATTACTCAAAAATAATAATGAATCAATGGTGTCCTGCATAATTTATTATGGCTCTAATTACTAAATACTGCATATTTCAGCTTTACTATAAAAAACTGAAATGTTGTCTTTGACAAAAAAGGCATAACATTTTTTTTTTTTTTTTACTTCATATCAACCTGAAGTTGATATAGAGATTTACTGTAAGCGTTGAATAAAATAAAAAATAATAATTTGACTTATTTATAACATTTTAATAACTGAGACCCTTTATGGTCCTCGGGAGCCCTAAAAGTTAAAAAAAAATTAAAAAAAAAAAAAAAAATTGTTATGGTTTTAAAATGGAAAAAATCAAAATGGCCCACGCATGCTTTAAAGGCCTACTGAAAGCCACTACTAGCGACCACGCAGTCTGATAGTTTATATATCAATGAGGAAATCTTAACATTGCAACACATGCCAATATGGCCGGGTTAACTTATAAAGTGACATTTTAAAATTCCCGGGAAATATCCGGCTGAAACGTCGCGGTATGATGACGTATGCGCGTGACGAAGTCGGAGTAACGGAAGTTATGGTACCCCGTAGAATCCTATACAAAAAGCTCTGTTTTCATTTCATAATTCCACAGTATTCTGGACATCTTTTGCAATTTTTTTAATGAACAATGAAGGCTGCAAAGAAGACAGTTGTAGGTGGGATCAGTGTATTAGCAGCGGACTACAGCAACACAACCAGGAGGACTTTGTTGGAGCGCTAGCCGCGCTAGCCGCCGACCTCACCTTGACTTCCTACGTCTCCGGGCCGCCAAACGCATCGGGTGAAGTCCTTCGTCCTTCTGCCGATCGCTGGAACGCAGGTGAGCACGGGTGTTGATGAGCAAATGAGGGCTGGCTGGCGTAGGTGGAGAGCTAATGTTTTTAGCATAGCTCTGTGCAGTCTGGTTGCTAAGTTAGCTTCAATGGCGTCGTTAGCACAGCATTGTTAACCTTCGCCAGCCTGGAAAGCATTAACCGTGTATTTACATGTCCACGGTTTAATAGTATTGTTGATTTTCTATCTATACTTCCCGTCAGGGGTTTATTTCTTTTGTTTCTGTATGCAGTTAAAGGAAGATGCTATCACGTTAGCTCGTAGCTAAAGCATTTCGCCGATGTATTGTCGTGGAGATAAAAGGCACTGAATGTCCATTTCGCGTTTCTTCTCTATAAATATACTCAAGTAAAAGTAAAAGTATGTTGCATTAAAACTACTCTTAGAAGTACAATTTATCCCAAAAGTTACTCAAGTAGATGTAACGGAGTAAATGTAGCGCGTTACTACCCACCTCCGCTCAAGACAGCCATGACATTATGTTCTTTACAAGTGTATGTCAACTTTATGTCAGGCCAGCAGAGAAGGAAGGCTGAAAGACTCCTACAAACTTAGTATTGAACAGCTTTTCTCTCTCCAGTCATCAATACAGCCTGATTGTGTTCCGCGCTAGCAGAGCCTGCAGTCATTTCTGTACGCCAAATAGTGTCGAAATAAAGACGGCGTGCACAATGCGCTATTGACGAGACAAACGGTTTCCTGTGGAAAATGAATTCCATTTGTCACTCCATTGCCTGCCTTTCGCGACGTAGAGAGAAGAAAGACGCGTCGTCACAATGAAGCTATGTGCCGCATTAGCCATCAGCCCTTATATACTGTAAATATCCCTGCACCCACATCCCTTTATTCCCTTCCCACTCTCCCACTTTCTTCTCCCACACATTGTCCTCCCGATGTACCTCGATGCCATTCTCCAACCTAATCAACGTGTGCATTGTCTCGTGCGTGCGCTGATCATCTACACCAGGGGTGTCCAAACTTTTCCCACTGAGGGCCGCACACTGAAATATCAAAGCAAGCCGGGGCCATTTTGATATTTTTTGTTTTAAAAAAACAATACAATATATGTATAAAAAAATATACATGTAGGCCTCCACTCAGGCTTGATCCCAAAGGCTTTAGGTCAAAAAATATATAAAAAATGTGTCGTTATTTAGTATTATTATTATTATTCAAGGTCTAAATCTCCAGATCAACATTAGTTCTATCCGTCAATATAAAGTGTTTTTTCAAGATTTAAGTTGTATGCTCTTTTTGTCAAAGAAAACCCAGTTTTTCTATGGAAAAAACACAAAATATGCAATAACATTTTAAAGTGGAATATTTGAGATTATATAATACCGTATTTCCTTGAATAGCCGCCGGGGCGCTAATTAATTTAAAACCTCTTCTCACTCCTGCGCTTACCAAAAGCATGCGGGATGGGCAAGCATGCGCTAATTATTTTAAAACCTCTTCTCACTCCGGCGCTTACCTTATCATGAAAAGCACATTTAATAAAAAAAAACGTTATTATGATCTTACCTTTACTTGTAAATGGGTCCATGTGCAGCTGCTTCTAAACAAAGGCAGTCTTCCTTATCTTTCTTCAGTTTTAAAAGTCTCTGGAGATATTCCTTTAATTATTACCTCCTGCTTCGATTGAAAGTCCAGTTTAGAAAACTGTTTTATTTTAGATATGTAATCCTCCATGTTAAAAGTGCAAGCAAACAATCGCTGCTCATGCTTGCTGCTTGTTGTCTTCTTCTGCAGTACCGGTCTCCTGCAGTACTGGTAGTCGCAAGAAGGATCACTAGCGCCCTCTACCACCAGGAGGCGGGAGTCATTTAATGATTCATATTTGACCCGGCGGAAGTGCCAAGCATGCGCTAATTATTTTGCGAAACGAGTTTGACCCGGCTGTAATTCTAGGCAGGCGAATACTATATTCCCGGCGCCAATTCAAGGAAATACGGTAATTAGAGATGTCGATATATGCGTTAAAATGTAATATCGGAATTTATCGGTATCGTTTTTTTTATCGGTATCGTTTTTTAAAAATTTTTTTAAAATGTTTTTATTTTTTTTATTTTTTTATTAAATCAACATAAAAAACACAAGATACACTTACAATTAGTGCACCAACCCAAAAAAAACCCTTCCCTATTTACACTCATTCACACAAAAGGGTTGTTTCTTTCTGTTATTAATATTCTGCTTCCTACATTATATATCAATATATATCAATACAGTCTGCAAGGGATACAGTCCGTAAGCACACATGATTGTGCGTGCTGCTGCTCCACTAATAGTACTAACCTTTAACAGTTAATTTTACAAATTTTCATTAATTACTCGTTTCTATGTAACTGTTTTTATATTGTTTTACTTTCTTTTTTATTCAAGAAAATGTTTTTAATTTATTTATCTTATTTTATTTGATTTATTTTTTTAAAAAGTACCTTATCTTCACCATACCTGGTTGTCCAAATTAGTCATAATAATGTGTTAATTCCACGACTGCATATATCGGTTGATATCGGTATCGGTAATTAAAGAGTTGGACATTATCGGAATATCGGATATCGGCAAAAAGCCATTAACGGACATCCCTAATAATAATTGGAGTTCATAGCATAACTCATGACAACATTAATTAATTATTATTTTTGAGCAACTTAAATAGACAGTTAAAAAAAAAAGTCCCACTAAAATTATTGGAGATCCAAAAGGGTCCTGCTCAGTAAAGTATTTAAAAATAAATCATCCTTTTTTTTTTTTTTTTTACTTTTAACACAATAGTCTCAAGATCAACTTCAGGGGCCGTACTTATCAAGCTTCTTAGAATGACTCCTAAGAAGTCTGCTAAGAGTTGACTTAAGAGTAAATAAATTCTTGGCTGAAAGCTGCACTTAAAAGTTAGTTATCAAGCGTCTTACTCACACTTTCAGCGAAGTGTAGGACTGAATCTTAAGTGTCACACTCAGAGCTGAATTACGACATTACTATGTGCCGTAAACGCAATTTTAGGTGACGTCATTTCTGTGTCCATAGAAATGACCAATCACGGAAGGGAATCCGTTGTCTAAGAATAAAGAAATATCTTGGAAATATTTAAGTGGACAATGGGAGTGTATATTTTGACAATAAACTACAAAATAATACAAAACAAACTAGTCCCCGCCGGCACTCACGCTACCGCTCCCTCTCTTCTCTCGCCCACACACTCACTGACGTCACTCACCTCACGGCCACACACATACGCTACTGTCATAACATTTTCTTTCCAATTCATTAATTAGGCAACTAATTTGAAACTGGTGTGGGTGGCTCTATATATACTAGCCCACTGCAGACACATGCAGAAATCAACAAGGAATCGAAAAGTATTAAATCTGTGACAAAAATAATATCCGCTCTGTCTAAACGATACCGTTTGATCAGCTGCTCGTCATCAAAACAAAACAAAACATTGTTCCGTTCCCTGAACGTTGGCGCACGTCTCTCTCGCCTCAGTGCCATCCCCTGCTGGCAACTCCTAACCACTTAAGACACCTCTGAAGGTCTCTTAAATATCGTGGAGAGTAGGAGTGATTCTTAGACTTAAGAACGTTGATAAAAAGCTTTTATTCTTAAGTTTGAGAGTAGGACTAAATTTCGCAAATTCTCAGGACTTAAGTGTAAAATGGCACTCTAAGAAGCTTGATAAGTACGGCCCCAGATCTTTCCGTCAATTATAACTTTTGTTGTTGGTTGTGTTTTTTGTTTGTTTCGTTTTAGGCCCTTCTTTAAACAAAACAGCTTAGTTTTTTATATGGCAGACACAAAATATTTTCCCCAGAAAAAATATTCCAACGTGGAATATTTAATGTGACGTAATTGGAGCTTTGAATAAGTCAATAATTCATAATGACATTGATTTTGATACATTATTCTTTTTTAAAGAAAGAAACAGCCTGCATGGCAGCTTTGTGTTATTAGAGTCAACATCGCAACATGTTCTTGTTACATTTCACCCGTTTGCTCTTTTATACCACTTTTTATGTTTTTTATTTTTGTAATCATATTTTTAGAATTGAATGTTTTCAGTTGAATGCGCTACAAAGACAACATATTTGATATTTGATCTCCGTTGTGCTATTTTAGGCTTCATAATGCGCCACACATTTTCAATGGGAGACAGGTCTGGACTACAGGCAGGCCAGTCTAGTACCCGCACTCTTTTACTATGAAGCCAAGTTGATGTAACACGTGGCTTGGCGTTGTCTTGCTGAAATAAGCAGGGGCGTCCATGGTAACGTTGCTTGGATGGCAACATATGTTGCTCCAAAACCTGTATGTACCTTTCAGCATTAATGGCGCCTTCACAGATGTGTAAGTTACCCATGTCTTGGGCACTAATACACCCCCATACCATCACACATGCTGGCTTATACACTTTGCGCCTATAACTATCCGGATGGTTCTTTTCCTCTTTGGTCCGGAGGACGTCCACAGTTTCCAAAAACAATTTGAAAGAACACTTTTCCACTTTTTATCAGTCCGGCGTTTCTGGGTGTTGTTGATAAACGGTTTTCGCCTTGCATAGGAAAGTTTTGCCTCAATACTTTGCACTTTTGGCAACAATTACAGCCTCAAGTCCTTTTGCCACCTGCTTGGCACACCTACGGGCAGTTTCGCCCATTCCTCTTTGCAGCGCCTCTCAAGCTCCGTCAGGTTGGACGGGTTCAAGACGTAAAATCTGCACTGCAACCACAGAATTTGGGATACATAAAGTTTATCCTACCCTATCGTAAAAAAAAAATAAAAAAAGCATTTAACGCCACCCATAAAGGTGGTTTTTTTTTGTTTTTGCTGAAGTTTTTGAGCCCCAAAAATGAGAAATTTGAAGGAAAAAATGTCAAATATTATTTGACGCTCATCCCAACGTTGTGCTCCTGTTGGATGAGACATCCGACATCAACGTTTCATTCTCTGATCGTCCTCCGTCCTCATCCTCCGCCCTGTTCTCCTCTTCCACCCTTCACCTTCTATCATCATCATCATCGTCATCATCATCATCAGCTCTTTCCGCCCGTATGAATCCCCATTGGGGGCAAGACGAAAGAAGCCGCCGCATGGGCGCCATGGCAACCACTCAAACACTGTTGCCATGGCAGCAGTATCAGCTAATTGAGGCAATTACATCCAAGCAGCAGCTGGTCTACCAGGCCACGCCCAGCAAGCCCCCCTCCTTCTCCGCCCTGTCGGTTATTCCGTCTCTCTTTCAATCTGTGTGTGTGCGTGTGTGTGTGTGTGTGTGTGTGTGTGTGTGTGTGTGTGTGTGTGTGTGTGTGTGTGTGTTGTGTGTGTTGTCACCTTTCACCCTCGCATCCTTCTATCATGTTCTATTTACCCTCCCCCGACTCTTCAGGTCCTCATTGCTTACAGTAACTCATCTTTTCACCTTCATGTGTTATTTAGCTTTACAAATACAATGTTTCTCTCTACTTTATGAAAGAAATACAAGCAGAAATTCAATAAATAAAAATGTGTATAAAAATAATAATAATAATAAGAACAATTATAATAATAAATAAATATTAAGAGGGCGGGGAAATTTTTTCGAGAAAAAATGTAATAATATTAGAAAAAAGTTCGGGTAAAGTCCTGATATTATGGGAAAAAACATGTATAATGATGATTAACTTTTTTGAATTGCAATTTTATTAGGAATAACGTTGTACTATTATTTCATAAACCTGCACTTATGTACCTATGTGTTTGTATTTTCATTGTTTGTATCTTTACAAATACTATTTTATACCATTTACTTTTTTTTTTCGTTACTTCACAAAAACGGTCCTGTTAAAAAAAAAAACCTAATACATATATTCACAATTAGACCATTTTCTTACATTTATCATTCAAAAAAACACCCTCTGCAGTGACTTCTTTCTAAATAAATCAATAAATTAATAAATAATTATAAAAGTCCTGCTGCCAAAAAAATTAGATTTTAGATCGTATTGTTTTTAATATAATCTTTTAAACAGTAATAAAGTTTTTTAGGAGCAAACTATAGTTTTTAAAAAAAATAATTTTCGGACACAATCTAATCAAATTAATGACAAATATTTTGGAAATAAAATAGATGGTAGAAATACAATATTAAGAGGGTGGGGGAAAATTCAATAATATTAGAAAAAAGTGAGTAAAGTCCTAATATTATGGGGGGAAACAATGAAATTGCAATTTTATTAGGAATAACGTTGTACTATTATTTCCTACACCTGCACATACGTATGTGTTTGTATTTTCATTAATTGTATCTTTACAAATACTGTTTTATACCAAATAGCTTTTTTTTTTCTTTACTTCACAAAAACGGTCCAAAAAAGTCGATATATCTAACAAATATATACACAATTAGACAAAGATTTTTCTTAAATGTTTTATAATTAAAAAAAAACACCCTCTCCAGTGACTTCTTTCTAAATAAATAAATACATTTAAAAAAAAATAGTTCCGCTGCCCAAAAAAAATAAATAACTATATATATATATATATATATATATATATATATATATATATATATATATATATATATATATATATATATATATATATATATATATATATATATATATATATATATATATATATATATATATATATATATATATATATATATGTCTTAATTAGATTATCCAAAAAAAAAAATAGTGCTCGATACCGTGGTAGAGCGTAATATGTATGTGTGGGAAAAAAAAACATAAAATAGTGATTTTTTCACACACATTAAGATTAAAGGCCTACTGAAAGCCACTACTACCGACCACGCAGTCTGATAGTTTATATATCAATGATGAAATCTTAACATTATAACACATGCCAATACGGCCGGGTTAACTTATAAAGTGACATTTTAAATTTGCCGCTAAACTTCCGGTTCGAAACGCCTCTGAGGATGACGTATGCGCGTGACGTAGCCCGGCGAACACGGGTATGCCTTCCACATTGAAGTCGATACGAAAAAGCTCTGTTTTCATTTCATAATTCCACAGTATTCTGGACATCTGTGTTCGTGAATCTGTTTCAATCATGTTCATTGCATTATGGAGAAGGAAGCCAAGCAAGCAAAGAAGAAAGTTGTCGGTGCGAAATGGACGTATTTTTCGAACGTAGTCAGCCACAACAGTACACAGCCGGCGCTTCTTTGTTTACATTCCCGAAAGATGCAGTCAAGATGGAAGAACTCGGATAACAGAGACTCTAACCAGGAGGACTTTTGATTTGGATACACAGACGCCTGTAGAGAACTGGGACAACACAGACTCTTACCAGGATTACTTTGATTTGGATGACAAAGACGCAGACGTGCTACTGTGAGTATGCAGCTTTGGCTTTTTTTTGCGTATGTACGTAACTTTTTTAAAATATATAAGCTTTATGAACCTTGGGTTAGGTGAACGGTCTTTTGGGCTGAGTGATTGTGTGTGTTGATCATGTGTTTGAATTGTATTGGCGTGTTCTATGGAGCTAGGAGCTAGCAGAGGAGCTAGCATAACACGTACCGTACCTACGTGCGCGTCACGTACGTAACTTTTTAAAAATATATAAGCTTTATGAACCTTGGATTAGGTGAACGGTCTTTTGGGCTGAGTGATTGTGTGTGTTGATCATGTGTTTGAATTGTATTGGCGTGTTCTATGGAGCTAGGAGCTAGCAGAGGAGCTAGCATAACACATACCGTACCTACGTGCGCGTCACGTACGTAACTTTTTAAAAATATATAAGCTTTATGAACCTTGGGTTAGGTGAACGGTCTTTTGGGCTGAGTGATTGTGTGTGTTGATCAGGTGTTTGAATTGTATTGGCGTGTTCTATGGAGCTAGGAGCTAGCAGAGGAGCTAGGAGCTAGCATAACAAACACGCAGGTGTTATTATGCAGGATTAATTTGTGGCATATTAAATATAAGCCTGGTTGTGTTGTGGCTAATAGAGTATATATATGTCTTGTGTTTATTTACTGTTGTAGTCATTCCCAGCTGAATATCAGGTACCGTGAGTATGCAGCCTTGGCTGCTAAACATTCGATAACTTGACCGTATGTGCGCGTCACGTACGTAACTTTTTAAAAATATATAAGCTTTATGAACCTTGGGTTAAGGAAACGGTCTTTTGGGCTGAGTGATGGTGTGTGTTGATCAGGTGTTTGAATTGTATTGGCGTGTTCTATGGAGCTAGGAGCTAGCAGAGGAGCTAGGAGCTAGCATAACAAACACGCAGGTGTTTTTATGCAGGATTAATTTGTGGCATATTAAATATAAGCCTGGTTGTGTTGTGGCTAATAGAGTATATATATGTCTTGTGTTTATTTACTGTTGTAGTCATTCCCAGCTGAATATCAGGTCACCCCCGGCTCTTACAGCATCTTCCCTATCTGAATAGCTTCAACTCCCCACTAGTCCTTCACTTGCACTTTACTCATCCACAAATCTTTCATCCTCGCTCAAATTAATGGGGAAATTGTCGCTTTCTCGGTCCGAATCTCTCTCACTTCATGCGGCCATCATTGTAAACAATAGGGAACTTTGCGTATATGTTCAACTGACTACGTCACGCTACTTCCGGTAGGGGCAAGCCTTTTTTTTATCAGATACCAAAAGTTGCAATCTTTATCGTCGTTGTTCTATACTAAATCCTTTCAGCAAAAATATGGCAATATCGCGAAATGATCAAGTATGACACATAGAATAGATCTGCTATCCCCGTTTAAATAAAAAAAATTCATTTCAGTAGGCCTTTAAAGATTAAAGTACCAATGATTGTCACACACACACTTAGATGTGGTGAAATTTGTCCTCTGCATTTGTCCCCATCCCCTTGGGGAGCAGTGGGCAGCAGCGGCGCCGCGCCCGGGAATCATTTTGGTGATTTAACCCCCAACTCCAACCCTTTGTTGCTGAGTGCCAAGCAGGGAGGTTATGGGTCCCATTTTTATAGTCTTTGGTATGACTCGGCTGGGATTTGAACTCCAACCTACCGATCTCAGGGCGGACATACATATATATATATATATATATATATATATATATATATATATATATATATATATATATATATATATATATATATATATATATATATATAAGAGAAAAAAATAATATATATATATATATATATATATATATATATATATATATATATATATATATATATATATATATATATGTTTTCTTAAAGTAAATTAAAAAAAATATATATATATATATATATTTTTTTTTTTGTTTGTTTTTTTTTGTTTTTATATTATTGTTTTTAATTTAAAAAATTAAAAACACAAACACGTTTTTTTTAGTAACAAATAAAATATTGGTTGTTAATCTCAGACACAATCCAACCAATTGAATGACTAATAATCATTATAGATAATAGATACTGTACATGGTAGAAATACAGCATTAAGAAGGTAAGGAACGTTTACAAGACAAATGTCATTATATAAGAAAAAAAGTGAGTGAAGTCCCGATTTTATGGAAAATAAATAAATATATAATGTTAATTAAGTTTATTTTATTGCAATTTTAATAGCAAAACAGTTGTAATATTATTGCCTAAACCTGCAGTTACATATGTGTTCATATTTTCATTGTTTGCGTGATTATATTGGTACTTTAACTTTAATTAAAGGATTTTGTGAGTCGTACCTCTGGTTTGGCAGGCCGGGGTGGTGGTGCCACTTTACAAGAAGGGTAACAGGAGGGTGTGTTACAACTACATTGGCATTGAACTCATGTTATCATTTGTAATCTACATTTATTACACTTCCTTGTGGTCTACATCACCCGTAATGGTGGTGCTTTGGTCACAATTGTGCATGGATTTGGATTGACAGACCATCTTTAAGACGCTTTCTAACTTTCTCTAAAAAGGAGAGGTTTTGAAAGGCGGGTCTTGTTACATGCAAATGAACTCCTCCATGCAATTAGACTTAGACTTAGACTTAGACAAACTTTAATGATCCACAAGGGAAGCTCCATTACAAAGGCTGGAAAGGATAAGGATGGAAAAGATAATGCACACAAGGGCACAAAAAGAGGGTGAAAACTAAATGTATAAAGTAGACTCAAAATGTATCATAGTAGCAATATAAAATATAACATAGTATATGTAATATTTACATATTATATATACAGTATATAATATATACTGATATATGTTTTATATATATATATATATATATATATATATATATATATATATATATATATATATATATATATATATATATATATATATATATATATATATATATATATATATATATATATATATATATATATATATATAACATAATAGTGTGTGAGAGTCCAGTCCATAGTGGATCTAACATAATAGTGAGAGTCCAGTCCATAGTGGATCTAACATAATAGTGAGAGTCCAGTCCATAGTGGATCTAACATAGTAGTGAGAGTCCAGTCCATAGTGGATCTAACATAATAGTGTGAGAGTCCAGTCCATAGTGGATCTAACATAATAGTGTGAGAGTCCAGTCCATAGTGGATCTAACATAATAGTGAGAGTCCAGTCCATAGTGGATCTAACATAATAGTGTGAGAGTCCAGTCCATAGTGGATCTAACATAATAGTGTGAGAGTCCAGTCCATAGTGGATCTAACATAATAGTGAAAGTCCAGTCCATAGTGGATCTAACATAATAGTGAGAGTCCAGTCCATAGTGGATCTAACATAATAGTGTGAGAGTCCAGTCCATAGTGGATCTAACATAATAGTGAGAGTCCAGTCCATAGTGGATCTAACATAATAGTGAGTGGGGCCAGCAGGAGACCATCTTGAGTGGAGACAGGTCAGCAGTGCAGAAACGTCCCCACCCGATGCACAGATGAGTGGTCCACTCCGGGTCCCGACTTTGGACAGTTAGCTACTACTCCGTAGCGACTACTCGGTATGTTCCTCCAAGCGTCAGAGAGTTTCCCCCCCTTGCGTCGCCTTGTAGCTAAAGTCAAAAACTGACGGGGCAAGGTGTGTAGTCGTGTCGGTGGTTTCCCTTTCGCGCTCTTTCACTCTGTGGTGCTTTGCGCCCCCCTTCACGGCCACAAGTGTCGACGTCACGGGAAGCGAGTGGTAGGGAGGTTTCACATCCACACAGATGCTCGCAACAATTAAAAGTGTGTTTGTCAAAATGAACGGTGAGAATTCCCTGGTGGGTGACAATTGTGTTGCGTGTGTGATTCACCGCCATGGCTGAGGGGGCCGGCAGCATCTTTGACGCATAAAGAAGCTTTTTTGTTGGCGGGCTATTTGCCTATGCAGATGTTGGGGTTTATTAAAACGAGCTCTCTGTCTTGAAGGGGTTTTTTTTGGAGAATGAGCAATAAACATTTGATTGACTGTTACCCATAAACAATCTGGGCACGCAAACACACCTGCCAGTTGGAGTGATTGAAAACGAAACAGAAACCTAGTGTACTCGTGAGAACAGGGGCTCCAAAGTTAGGTCCGTTTGTGGCCTGGAGAACAAAGCCAGGTGTGCGTCAGTTCGTTGCAAATGAAGGAAGTTTACTTGAAAAAAAAGGATGATAATAACAACAATAATGAAAATAAGGAAAGGTAAGTTGGTGGATCTCTCACACTATTATGTTAGATCCACTATGGACTGGACTCTCACTGTTATGTTAGATCCACTATGGACTGGACTCTCACAATATTATGTTAGATCCACTATGGACTGGACTCTCACTATTATGTTAGATTCACTATGGACTGGACTCTCACAATATTATGTTAGATCCACTATGGACTAGACTCTCTCACTATTATGTTAGATCCACTATGGACTGGACTCTCACTATTATGTTAGATCCACTATGGACTGGACTCTCACAATATTATGTTAGATCCACTATGGACTGGACTCTCACTATTATGTTAGATTCACTATGGACTGGACTCTCACAATATTATGTTAGATCCACTATGGACTAGACTCTCTCACTATTATGTTAGATCCACTATGGACTGGACTCTCACTATTATGTTAGATCCACTATGGACTGGACTCTCACTATTATGTTAGATCCACTATGGACTGGACTCTCACACTATTATGTTAGATCCACTATGGACTGGACTCTCACTATTATGTTAGATCCACTATGGACTGGACTCTCACACTATTATGTTAGATCCACTATGGACTGGACTCTCACTATTATGTTAGCTCCACTATGGACTGGACTCTCACTATTATGTTAGATCCACTATGGACTGGACTCTCACACTATTATGTTAGATCCACTATGGACTGGACTCTCACTGTTATGTTAGATCCACTATGGACTGGACTCTCACTATTATGTTAGATCCATTATGGACTGGACTCTCACTATTATGTTAGATCCTCTATGGACTGGACTCTCACTGTTATGTTAGATCCACTATGGACTGGACTCTCACACTATTATGTTAGATCCATTATGGACTGGACTCTCACTATTATGTTAGATCCACTATGGACTGGACTCTCACTATTATGTTAGACCCACTATGGACTGGACTCTCACACTATTATGTTAGATCCACTATGGACTGGACTCTCACTATTATGTTAGATCCATTATGGACTGGACTCTCACTATTATGTTAGATCCACTATGGACTGGACTCTCACTATTATGTTAGACACACTATGGACTGGACTCTCACTATTATGTTAGATCCACTATGGACTGGACTCTCACTATTATGTTAGATCCACTATGGACTGGACTCTCACACTATTATGTTAGATCCACTATGGACTGGACTCTCACTATTATGTTAGATTCACTATGGACTGGACTCTCACTATTATGTTAGATCCACTATGGACTGGACTCTCACACTATTATGTTAGATCCACTATGGACTGGACTCTCACAATATTATGTTAGATCCACTATGGACTGGACTCTCACTATTATGTTAGATCCACTATGGACTGGACTCTCACTATTATGTTAGATCCACTATGGACTGGACTCTCACTATTATGTTAGATCCACTATGGACTGGACTCTCACTATTATGTTAGATCCACTATGGACTGGACTCTCACACTATTATGTTAGATCCACTATGGACTGGACTCTCACTATTATGTTAGATTCACTATGGACTGGACTCTCACTATTATGTTAGATCCACTATGGACTGGACTCTCACTATTATGTTAGATCCACTATGGACTGGACTCTCACTGTTATGTTAGATCCACTATGGACTGGACTCTCACACTATTATGTTAGATCCACTATGGACTGGACTCTCACAATATTATGTTAGATCCACTATGGACTGGACTCTCACTATTATGTTAGATCCACTATGGACTGGACTCTCACTGTTATGTTAGATCCACTATGGACTGGACTCTCACACTATTATGTTAGATCCACTATGGACTGGACTCTCACTATTATGTTAGATCCACTATGGACTGGACTTTCACAATATTATGCTAGACCCACTCGACGTCCATTGCATCCGGTCTCCCCTATAGGGGGGGCCGGGGGTGGGGTGGGGTGGGGGGGGGGGGTGGTGTCACCCACATATGCGGTCCTCTCCAAGGTTTCTCATAGTCATTCACATTGACGTCCCACTGGGTTGTGAGTTTTTCTTTGTCCTTATGTGGGCTCTGAACCGAGGATGTCGTTTTGGCTTGTACAGCCCTTTGAGACACTTGTGATTTAGGGCTATATAAATAAACATTAATTGATTGATTGATTGATTGATAGGAAGGCGAAAACAATAATAATATAAAATCATCATAAAAACAATCATGAATTAATGCAGTTAAAATCAAAGAGGGTAGATAAAATACAATAAGAATAATGATTAAGCATTTCCATCTTATAATACTGCAAAATGTTTCATTATATTTAATCGGGATTCATCAATAATGTATCCGCTACAACCGTGTAATTTACAGGGGTGTCAAAACAAAATCGATTTTCGAATTAATCGTGATTCTTATTTGTAACGAGTCTTAATGGATTAAAAAAATAATTTAAAAAATAAATTAAAAAATAAAAAATAATTATAATTTTAATGTATTTTAAATATGTAATGTCCAGCCACTCAGGCAAATAATAGTGTTGATGTAGATCAGGCCTGGGCAATTATTTTGACTCGGGGGGCCAAATTTAGAGAAAAAAATGTGTCTGGTTGCCAGTATATCTATTTTTAGGAACACTAATACAAAAACTCACAATAATGTCTGAATGCTAAAAACGTTATGACAGACCGCCTTAAAAAACGGAATGGAATTTAATTTTTTTTTACTGAATGAGACACCCTTGAACATAAAGAATGTAGGATTTACAGTATTACCTACGACAGATAAAACACAGAATATTGACAACATATGAACGTCAAGTAGGGCTGGGAATCTTTGGGTGTCCCACGATTCGATTCAATATCGATTCGTGGGGTCACGATTCGATTCAAAATCGATTTTTTTTTTCAATTCAACGCGATTCTCGATTCAAAAACGATTTTTTCCCGATTCAAAAGGATTGTCTATTGATGGAATACATAGATTTCAGCAGGATCTACCCCAGTCTGCTGACATTCAAGCAGAGTAGTAGATTTTTGTAAAAATCTTTTATAATTGTAAAGGACAATGTTTTATCAACTGATTGCAATAATGTACATTTGTTTTAACTATTAAATGAAGCAAAAATATGACTTATTTTATCTTTGTGAAAATATTGGACACAGTGTGTTGTCAAGCTTATGAGATGCGATGCAAGTGTAAGCCACTGTCACACTATTGTTCTTTTATTTTTATTTTTTATAAATGTCTAATGATAATGTCAATGAGGGATCTTTAATCACTGCTACGTTGAAATTGTAACTAATATTGATACTGTTGTTGATAATATTCATTTTTGTTTCACTACTTTTGGTTTGTTCTGTGTCGTGTTTGTGTCTCCTCTCAATTGCTCTGTTTATTGCACTTCTGAGTGTTGCTGGGTCGGGTTTGCTTTTGGAATTGGATTGCATTGTTATGGCGTTGCTGTGTATTGTTTTGTTGGATTGATTAATAAAAATAAAAAAAATAAAAAAAATTAAAAAAATTAAAAAAAAATTAAAAAAAAATTAAAAAAAAAAATAAATAAATAAATAAATAAATTAAAAAAAATAAATAAATAAATAAATATTAAAAAATAATTTTTTCTAAAAATGAGAATCGATTCTGAATCGCACAACGTGAGAATCGCGATTCGAATTCAAATCGATTTTTTCCCACACCTCTAGTATTTAGATATTTTTTGGGGGGGTTCCCGTAAAACAAACACCTGCTAGTTGAAATGAATACTATACAAAAACAACAACATGCAAACAGGCAGCAACCTTTGCTACCAGGCAGTCATAAATCAGTGGAGCTCCACGGCTCAAATGTTCAGCATTAACATCTGCCGGCTCGCTGCGATGATTGATTTCATGCGTTGGACTACAAATAACAAGAACAGATGAAGTCACACAGTAAAAGTCAGTCATTTGCATTTTCACTCGCTTTAATGATTTTTTTTTTCCCCCTCTTTCTGGTCCACACCGATTGTACACGGCTGGCTTTCATCGGCCATTTTTGCAACAAGCAGATACATCACTCCTGTCAGCCGCTTCATTGAAGTGATACGCATCTGGGTGTGGCCGTGCATACACCATCATTGTAGGTGAAGATCACCGGCTTGTGTTTTTTTAAAACCTACACCATACCTTCTTAATTTAAATAGGTATGTCGCTTTCCACTTGTATTCTTGGTGATCTGCATTTATTCAGTAACGTGTCATCAAAGAGTAAACATGCATTTGTTCCAATATGCATAATAACAAAAAGGGTAATATAAAAAAAAATGGATAGATTTTGATAGTGCAACTCATACTGATTGGTATACACACATAATACATACTGACTGGTACACACACATAATACATACTGACTGGTACACACACATAATACATACTGACTGGTATACACACATAATACATACTGACTGGTATACACACATAATACATACTGACTGGTGTACACACATAATACATACTGACTGGTATACACACATAATACATACTGACTGGTATACATACATAATACATACTGACTGGTATACATACATAATACATACTGACTGGTATACACACATAATACATACTGACTGGTATACATACATAATACATACTGACTGGTATACACACATAATACATACTGACTGGTATACACACATAATACATACTGACTGGTACACACACATAATACATACTGACTGGTACACACACATAATACATACTGACTGGTATACACACATAATACATACTGACTGGTATACACACATAATACATACTGACTGGTATACACAAATAATACATACTGACTGGTATACACACATAATACACACTGACTGGTATACATAATAAACACTGACTGGTATACACACAATACATACTGACTGGTATACACACATAATACATACTGACTGGTGTACACACATAATACACACTGACTGGTATACACACATAATACATACTGACTGGTACACACATAATATACTGACTGGTATACACACATAATACATACTGACTGGTATACACACATAATACATACTGACTGGTATACATGCATAATAAACACTGACTGGTATACATACATAATAAACACTAACTGGTATACACACATAATACATACTGACTGGTATACATACATAATACATACTGACTGGTATACACACATAATACATATTGACTGGTATACATGCATAATAAACACTGACTGGTATACATACATAATAAACACTAACTGGTATACACACATAATACATACTGACTGGTATACATGCATAATAAACACTGACTGGTATACATACATAATAAACACTAACTGGTATACACACATAATACATACTGACTGGTATACATACATAATACATATTGACTGGTATACACACATAATACATACTGACTGGTATACACACATAATACATATTGACTGGTATACACACATAACACATACTGACTGGTATACATACATAATACATACTGACTGGTATACATACATAATACATACTGACTGGTATACACACATAATACATACTGACTGGTATACACACATAATACATACTGACTGGTATACACACATAATACATATTGACTGGTATACATACATAATACATACTGACTGGTATACACACATAATACATATTGACTGGTATACATACATAATACATACTGACTGGTATACACACATAATACATATTGACTGGTATACACACATAATACATACTGACTGGTATACATACATAATACATACTGACTGGTATACACACATAATACATACTGGCTGGTATACACACATAATACATACTGACTGGTATACATACATAATACATACTGACTGGTATACACACATAATACATATTGACTGGTATACATACATAATACATATTGACTGGTATACACACATAATACATACTGACTGGTATACACACATAATACATACTGACTGGTATACATACAAAATAAACACTGACTGGTATACACACATAATACATATTGACTGGTATACACACATAATACATACTGACTGGTATACACACATAATACATATTGACGGGTATACATACATAATACATACTGACTGGTATACACACATAATACATACTGGCTGGTATACACACACAATACATACTGACTGGTATACACACACAATACATACTGACTGGTATACACACATAATACATACTGACTGGTATACACACATACTACATACTGACTGGTATACACACATAATACATACTGGCTGGTATACACACACAATACATACTGACTGGTATACACACACAATACATACTGACTGGTATACACACATAATACATACTGACTGGTATACACACATAATACATACTGACTGGTACACACGAGCTATGGAGATGATATCAGTAGAAAAAACTGCATTTAGTTTAGTTAATAAAGAGTCATATATTGGAATATCGGATCCATTATTTACATTTGTTTT
Organism: Entelurus aequoreus; assembly: GCF_033978785.1. Classification (NCBI taxonomy): domain Eukaryota; kingdom Metazoa; phylum Chordata; class Actinopteri; order Syngnathiformes; family Syngnathidae; genus Entelurus; species Entelurus aequoreus. The sequence goes on from NC_084737.1 coordinate 84,321,788, forward strand.
AACTATTAAATTAACCTAAAATATGACTTATTTTATCTTTGTGGAAAATATTGGATGCAATTTGTTGTCAAGCTTATGAGATGCGATGCAAGTGTAAGCCACTATTGTTCATTTTTAAAATGTTTTTATTAATTTTTTTTATAAATGGCTGTGATGATCATGTAAATATGGGATTTCTAATCACTGCTTTGTTGGAATTCTTGTTAGTATTGATACTTCTGATACTTCTATATGTGCATTAATGTACTATAACAAATGGCGACTTCATATCAGGAGTTGTAATATGCATCTACTAACAAGTCATTGGTGTGTTTAGTGGGACAGGCCAAAGTTAAGTTGGAGAAAATGCTTCTAGCAGATGCGGTACCGGCCCCCGAACCCGTGGTTGGGGGACCCCTGCTCTTGGAGACTTCTATATATGCATTAATGTACTATAACAAATGTCGACTTCCTGTCAGGAGTTGTAATATACATCTAATAACAAGTCATTGGTGTGTTTAGTGGGACAGGCCAAAGTTAAGTTGGAGAAAATGCTTCTAGCAGATGTGGTACCGGCCCCCGAACCGGTGGTTGGGGGACCCCTGCTCTCTGAGACTTCTACATGTGCATTAATGTACTATAACAAATGTCGACTTCCTGTCAGGAGTTGTAATATACATCTAATAACAAGTCTTTGGTGTGTTTAGTGGGACAGGCCAAAGTTAAGTTGGAGAAAATGCTTCTAGCAGATGTGGTACCGGCCCCCGGACCGGTGGTTGGGGGACCCCTGCTCTCGGAGACTTCTGAGCGACCGAGATTGATGAAGGTGGACATTTTAGTGGTGGGGCATGACCGGGGGACACTGTGTGTGTGTTTGAACGTGAAAGGGTGGAGATGGCAACAAGAAAGAGAGAGTGTGTGTGTGTCTCTTGCTCTGTAGTCGCCTTATCTACCTAGCGCAGATGTAGTCTTTCCATGCCTCCGTGTGTGGTGTGTCCGCACACACGTGCGCGAGCCCGGGCTTATCTCTGCGGCCACTCGGCTGGAAAGCGCCCTATCACACGCGGCACAATGCGGGAGGAAGAGCAGATCTGCCAATGTGCTGCCGCTGCTGCTTTGCGCCCGGAATGATCCGAAGTCAGCGAGATGTTACGGCCCAGGGAGCCCCCACCGGCCCGCGGAACACACGATCACTTGACTTACTGCGGAAATACGCTGCAGCGGGGAGGATATACAGTTGTCAGGAATTGGCTTTAGTCAGCGGTGGTAAAACGGCGACTTTCAGGCGGGTCCCCAAGGCCCCGGTTGGAGTTGTGTAACGACGGGATGATAATGGAGGTCCCAAAAGAGCAGCTTGTCATGTTCATGTCTACTTCCAGTGGTGGTATTACCGTATGTTTTTCAACCAAATGCTAAAAATATTTTTTGCAAACCAGTGATTGTAGTCTGCAAATGATGTGTTGTTGTTGTTGAGTGTCGGTGCTGTCTAGAGCTCGGCAGAGTAACCGTGTAATACTCTTCCATATCAGTAGGTGGCAGCCGGTAGCTAATTGCTTCGTAGATGTCGGAAACAGCGGGAGGCAGAGTGCAGGTAAAAAGGTGTCTATTGCTTAAACCGATGCCCCTAATGCTAGGTTCACACCAACGGCGCTTTAAAGCGGCATGCAAAGCGGCGTTATAGCGTAACAAAGCCTGATTAAAGCGTGAGGGTCCTAATGGATCGTGGGAAAGCTTGTAGTGAAGCGGGACATGCGGCAAGTTCGCCAAAAATTTTTAGACGGTTTAAAAAAATTCCGCGCTCTGTCAAGAATGGAATAAAACGCCGAGAGCGTATCAAAGCGTGACAAAGCTCAGCAAAACTTGACTCAAAGCGTAGGAAAGCTTAACAGATCTTGGTTCAAAGCGCGGACCCCAGTCTACAACTACAAATAGGAAGTGACTGTGATATTGACTAGTGACATGTAAAACCAACACAGGATTACAAATCCATTCCCTTTTGCATCATTGCCTTTTTTATACGATGATCATTGTTTCTGTACTTCTGCTGTTTGATGTTGCAGTTTGACATTACTGTCTATCATTTTTCTGTATGAAAATGTTAATAATAAAGAGAGTATGTTACGTTTTATAAAAGAAATGCCTTTAATTAATTTCAACTAGCATGAGAAATGAAAGATAGATATTTATTAAGATGACAATAATAAAAGACATGAAGATATAAAACATAATATAACGGAAAAAAAAGAGAAATTGAAAAAATAAATGAATATAAAAAATGGGTGGATAAAACAAATGCCTTTTATAATTTTCAACTAGCATGAAAGATAGATATTTATTAGGATGACAAAAATAAAAGAAATGAAGATATAAAACATAATATAATGAAAAAAAAGAGAAATTGAAAAAATAAATGAATATAAAAAATGGGTAGATAAAACAAATGCCTTTTAATATTTTCAACTAGCATGAAAGATAGATATTTATTAGGATGACAAAAATAAAAGAAATGAAGATATAAAACATAATATAACAAAAAAAAGAGAAATTGAGAAAATAAATGAATATAAAAAATGGTTGGGTAAAACAAATGCCTTTTAATATTTTCAACTAGCATGAAAGATAGATATTTATTGAGATGACAAAAATAAAAGAAATGAAGATATAAAACATAATATAACGGAAAAAAAAGAGAAATTGAAAAAATAAATGAATATAAAAAATGGGTGGATAAAACAAATGCCTTTTAATATTTTCAACTAGCATGAAAGATAGATATTTATTAAGATGACAAAAATAAAAGAAATTAAGATATAAAACATAATATAACAAAAAAAAAAGAGAAATTGAGAAAATAAATGAATATAAAAAATGGGTGGGTAAAACAAATGCCTTTTAAAATTTTCAACTAGCATGAAAGATAGATATTTATTAGGATGACAAAAATAAAAGAAATGAAGATATAAAACATAATATAACAAAAAAAAGAGAGAAATTGAGAAAATAAATGAATATAAAAAATGGGTGGGTAAAACAAATGCCTTTTAATATTTTCAACTAGCATGAAAGATAGATATTTATTAAGATGACAAAAATAAAAGAAATGAAGATATAAAACATAATATAACGGGGGGAAAAAGAGAAATTGAAAAAATAAATGAATATAAAAAATGGGTGGATAAAACAAATGCCTTTTAATATTTTCAACTAGCATGAAAGATAGATATTTATTAAGATGACAAAAATAAAAGAAATGAAGATATAAAACATAATATAACGGAAAAAAAAGAGAAATTGAAAAAAATAAATGAATGTAAAAAATGGGTGGATAAAACAAATGCCTTTTAATATTTTCAACTAGCATGAAAGATAGATCTTTATTAAGATGACAAAAAATAAAAGAAATGAAGATATAAAACATAATATAACGAAAAAAAAGAGAAATTGAAAAAATAAATGAATATAAAAAATGGGTGGATAAAACAAATGCCTTTTAATATTTTCAACTAGCATGAAAGATAGATATTTATTAAGATGACAAAAATAAAATAAATGAAGATATAAAACATAATATAACGGAAAAAACAGAGAAATTGAAAAAATAAATGAATATAAAAAATGTGTGGAAAAACAGTATACTGAGTTTTTCACATTTTTTTCTTATTTTTGTTGTAACAATGCACAACAGAGCTTGACAATCGTGTCAGAGCCTGATTTAAAGCATCAGGATCGCATCAAAGCGTAATAAAGTTCAATAAAGGGTAATAAAACGTATCAAAACGTGATTTAAAGCGTATCAAAGAGGGATCAAAGCGTGAGGAACGGTAAGAAAGCGGCAACTAATTCGTATCAGAGCGTATCAGAGTGTATCAAAGCATAACATTACTTCAGAGATCGGGATATTCGTGGAAAAATTGACAAAAATGACGGCGCTTTGCTCGCCGCTTGAAAGCGCGGCAAGCGCCGTTGGTGTGAACCAGGCATAAGAAAAGGCATTGAAGCTTAGGGAAGGCTATGCAGAACGAAACTAAAACCGAACTGGCTACAAAGTAAACAAAAACAGAATGCTGGATGACAGCAAAGACTTACTGTGGAGCAAAGACGGCGTCCACAATGTACATCCGAACATGACATGACAATCAACAATGATGTCAAAGAAAACATCAATCTATCAATCTTTTCCGTGTCCGGGCCAGGTAAGGTTCCCCGTGTTGAGTCAAATTAAGCCGCAGCTACATCAGAATCAGAATCAGAATCAGAATCAGAATAGTTGTATTGCCACTGCTTGAGAACGGGTTCACAAACTAGGAATTTTTCGTGGTGCAATTGTGCAACATAAAACACATATAACACAGATTTGATAAATAGTACCAGACACAAGAAAATAACAAAGAAGGATAAAAACGACTGAAATATTCTTGAATGCTAAAACAAAGTAGATGCGGGGAATATCGCTCAAAGGAAGACTTGAAACTGCAACAGGAAAATACCAACAAAAGTGGAAAAGCCACCAAAATCGGAGCGCGAGACAAGAACTAAAACACTACACACAGGAAAACAGCAAAAAACAACAATCCAACAATTACGACTTTTTACTGTCAACTGAGTTTGACTGTAACGTGCATCTTAGTGGTTTTTCGTTACCCAATTTGGAGATTTCGAAATTGCCATGTAAAATCACTAATGCTAAACAGTAGCATGTCTATGGCAAATCCAATGTAAATTAGCATCAGGCTTTTGAGCGCTTTCTATCAGGCTTGCTTACTTTGTCGGCATGGAAAATGGGATTTGTTGTATATTGTATATAGTATACACAAATATGATATAATAATATAATAGTATATATTATATACTGTATATATAATATGTAAATATTACATATACACTACCGTTCAAAAGTTTGGGGTCACATTGAAATGTCCTTGTACTGTACTTTTCAATGAAGATAACTTTAAACTAGTCTTAACTTGAAAGAAATACACTCTATACATTGCTAATGTGGTAAATGACTATTCTAGCTGCAAATGTCTGCTTTTTGGTGCAATATCTACATAGGTGTATAGAGGCCCATTTCCAGCAACTATCACTCCAGTGTTCTGATGGTACAGTGTGTTTGCTCATTGGCTCAGAAGGCTAATTGATGATTAGAAAACCCTTGTGCAATCATGTTCACACATCTGAAAACACTTTAGCTCGTTACAGAAGCTACAAAACTGACCTTCCTTTGAGCAGATTGAGTTTCTGGAGCATCACATTTGTGGGGTCAATTAAACGCTCAAAATGGCCAGAAGAAGAGAACTTTCATCTGAAACTCGACAGTCTATTCTTGTTCTTAGAAATGAAGGCTATTCCACAAAATTGTTTGGGTGACCCCAAACTTTTGAACGGTAGTGTATGTTATATTTTATATTGCTACTATGGTACATTTTTTTGTCTACTTTATACCTGCATTATCCTTTCCATCCTTTGTAACTGAGCTACTGTGTGGAACAATTTCCCTTGTGGATCAATAACGTAAGTCTAAGTCTAACATTACCGAGAGGCAGTTCACTATGAATACGCCTGTTTGCCCGCCAAGTGCTTGAGCCGGCGCCGTGACGTCATGTGCAACAAAAGTATTGCCATTTTTTTACGTTTCATACTTGATATATTACGTAATGTTTTTTATTTATATTTTACGTTAGTGCCAACACAATTTGGTCGATTTTTCCGAATCTGGTACCGTCTTTTGTTTGTTTGTGTTTTTATTGATGTTGCCGCGCCGACTTTGAAGTGACAAATGAAGTCCTACTACATAGAAGAAGCGAGCAAAAAAGTAAAAGAAACAATTGTTTATTGTCGTGTTGGTGCGACATCACCACACTTGCAGCTGGGCTAATAAGCTTAGCTTTGATGTCTGCACACAAATGCTCGGCGACTGCGTGGAAAACACACAAACACACCAACACACACCTGCAACAACAGCTGACCACACCAACAGCTGCATGGTGGCCATTGTCACCAACGCCAATGGGGGAGCAAAACCCCCTAAACCAAGGGGAAAATATATAAAACCTGCATTAATATGAAACTGTGGCTGTTGTATTGTTTTATTCAACTTTGTTTTCATGATAATATTATATCTCAATGTCTCATGTGTGGAGGGAGGGGGATTAAACTAGACCGAGCCATCGGCGTGGTCATTAGTAATACTGAGTGCGTACATGAGTGTCTCGTTTCCAGCTGGACTGCGTCACTTTGTGCATACACACACACGCACACACACACACACCGTTACCCAAGATGCCTTGGCTTCACTAAATATAGATGTGCCCTATTAGGCTGCCTGAGTGAGTTAAAAATAGCTCCACTCCTTGCTTTCACACTGTGCCCCCCCCCCCCCCCCTTCATCCCTTTCACACATAGTCAAAAACACACACACACACACACACACACACACACACAGACACACAACCACTCTCGGCCCAAGCTGTAAATTTGAGTTCCGCCTCCTCCATTGCAGGTGTGACAGGAGGAGGTAAAAGGTCAGAGTGTGTTTCACGCTACATTTGGTGAAGGACGCTCACCTGCCCCGGAATGACTGGAACGCGTCGGCGCGATTAGCACGCGTCGTTTGATTTGTTTTTGCAGATTATTTGTTAATCATGTGAACAATAACAACTCTGTCATCACAACGTATGTGCGGTTCAACAATATGAAGCAACGCATCACCAATCAGTTACTTCTTATTTTATATTTTTATGTATTAGTTAGGAATCATATTAAATTTAGCAGTTTTTACTCCAATATTCACATATTTATCGTATTTTTGTACTATTTTTTAAAGTAATTTTTATTTACCAATTTAATGTCTGTATGAATTATATTATATTTCTTTTAGTAATCATTTATTCTCATTTTATATTTATATATTAGTTGTGAATAATATTAAATTTAGCAGTTTTTACTCCAATATTCACATATATATCATGTTTTTTTTATTTTTTTTAAAGTAATTTTTATTTACCTATTTAATGTCTGTGTGAATTCTATTAGATTTTTTTTAGTAATAATTTATTCTCATTTTATATTTATGTATTAGTTAGGAATTATATTAAATTTAGCAGTTTTTACTCCAATATTCACATATTTATCGTATTTTTGTACTATTTTTTAAAGTAATTTTTATTTACCAATTTAATGTCTGTATGAATTATATTATATTTCTTTTAGTAATAATATATTCTCATTTTATATGTATATATTAGTTAGGAATTATATTACATTTAGCAGTTTTTACTCCAATATTCACATATTTATCGTATTTTTTTATTATTTTTTAAAGTAGTTTTTATTTACCTATTTAATGTCTGTATGAATTCTATTAGATTTTGTTTTGTAATAATTTATTCTCATTTTATATTTATATATTAGTTAGGAATCATATTACATTTAGCAGTTTTTACTCCAATATTCACATATTTATCGTATTTGTGTTTTTTTTTTTTAAAGTAATTTTTATTTACCTATTTAATGTCTCTATGAATTCTATTAGATTTTTTTTTAGTAATAATTTATTCTCTTTTTATATTTATATATTAGTTAGGAATTATATAAAATGTAGTAGTTTTACAACAATATTCACATATTTATCATATTTTTGTATTATTTTTTAAAGTAATTTGTATTTACCTATTTAATGTCTGTATGAATTGTATTAGATTTTTTTAGTAATAATTTATTCTCATTTTATATTTATATATTTGTTAGGAATTATATAACATTTAGCAGTTTTTACTCCAATATTCACATATTTATCGTATTTGTGTATTATTTTTTAAAGTAATTTGTATTTACCTATTTAATGTCTCTATGAATTCTATTAGATTTTTTTTTAGTAATAATTTATTCTCTTTTATATTTATATATTAGGTAGGAATTATATAAAATGTAGCAGTTTTACAACAATATTCACATATTTATCGTATTTTTGTATTATTTTTTAAAGTAATTTTTATTTACCTATTTAATGTCTGTATGAATTGTATTAGATTTTTTTGTAATAATTTATTCTCATTTTATATTTATATATTAGTTAGGAATTATATTACATTTAGCAGTTTTTACTCCAATATTCACATATTTATCATATTTGTGTATTACTTTTTAAAGTAATTTTTATTTACCTATTTAATGTCTCTATGAATTCTATTAGATTTGTTTTATTATTAATAATTTATTCTCTTTTTATATTCATATATTAATTAGGAATTATATAAAATGTAGCAGTTTTTACAACAATATTCACATATTTATCATATTTTTGTATTCTTTTTTTAAAGTAATTTTTATTTCTGTATGAATTATATTCGATTTTTTTAGTAATAATTTATTCTCATTTTATATGTATATATTAATTAGGAATTATATAAAATGAAGCAATTTTTACTATAATAGTCACATATTTACTGTATTTTTTTATTATTTTTTAAAGTAATTTTTATTTAACTATTTAATGTCTGTATAAATTGTATTAGATTTTTTTTGTAATAATTTATTCTCATTTTATATTTATATACTAGTTAGGAATTATATCAAATGTAGCAGTTTTTACTACAATATTCACATATGTATCGTATTTTTGTATTATTTTTTAAAGTAATTTTTATTTACCTATTTAATGTCTGTATGAATTCTATTAGATGTTTTTTGTACAAATGTATTATCATTTTATATGTACAGTATATATTAGTTAGAAATTATATTAAATTTAGCAATTTTTACTCCAATATTCACATATTTATTGTATGTTTTCAATTATTTCTTTAAATAATTTGTATTTACCTATTTAATGTCTCTATGAATTATATTAGATTTTTTTGTAGTAACAATTTATTCTTATTTTATCCTACTCTTCTTAGATTTTTTTATTTCAATTTTGCATCATTATTGTAACATATCTACATGTTCCTTTTCTGCAACACTGCACTCTATTTGTTTATTAATATTGTGTTGTTTTCCAACACCTTGTGTTCCTTCACACAGAAAGTAAACAAAACAAATGCCAGAATGTAAGCAAACAGAATATTGCAAGTGTCAACATGAATAGAATACGTGTGTGTGCATATGTGTGTGTGTGTGTGTGTGTGTGTGTGTGTGTGTGAGTTGCTTATTGTGCTCAAGGTTTTTTCCTGGTCTCAAACTGAGCCCCCCCATGTTTACCTTTTCCAACCTTTTTCACCGAGTGCCGCAAATAGGTGGCAACCCATCAGTCTTATTGTTGCGTGTACCCCTGTAGCTTTATATCGTATGTCTGCTTTTGGACATTTGTACTGAAAATGAACATTGTTGTATTTTTCTAAGTGCAATAACATTATAGCTATTCTATTCTACGTAATGAATTATCAGTAATTGAAGTGGCAGAGGGGTAGGATTACTCCTATTTTTAGACATGTTGAATTGCGCAGCTGTTCCTTCAGAATAGAAGACCACCTGTCTTATTCAAACTTTTTTGCGAGGCTAAAAAATATTGTTTTATCTCTAAGGCTGCAGCTAACGATTATTTTTCTATCGATTAATCTATAGATTATTTTTTTCGATTAATCTGTTAATCTATAGATTATTTTTCGATTAATCTATAGATTATTTTTCCTTTTACCGATTATTTTTTTATTCAAAATGAAGATGAAAAAATAAATGTAGGCCAGTTTTTGTAAAAGGCTTGGCTTTTATTTACAAAAAAAAAGAAGTATGGCCCCTCAGTCAACA
>NC_084737.1:84339010-84369010 GCF_033978785.1 Entelurus aequoreus
TGTATACTCTAGCCTTTAAATAGACCCCCTTTTTAGACCAGTTGATCTGCCGTTTCTTTTCTTTTCTTTTCTACTCTGCTCCCAACCCGGGGTGGACCGCTAGCCTGTTCATCGGATGGGGACATCTCTACGCTGCTGACCCGTCTCCGCTCGGGATGGTTCCTGCTGGTCCCACTATGGACTGGACTTTCGCTGATGTGTTGGACTTTCACAATATTATGTCAGACCCACTTGACATCCATTGCGTTCGGTCTCCCCTAGGGGGGGGGGGGGGGGGGGGGGGGGGGGGGGGGGGGGGGGGGTTACCCACATATGCGGTCCTCTCCAAGGTTTCTCATAGTCATTCACATTGACGTCCCACTGGGGTGAGTTTTCCTCGCCCGTATGTGGGCTCTGTACCGAGGATGTCGTTGTGGCTTGTACAGCCCTTTGAGACACTTGTGATTTAGGGCTCTATAAATAAACATTGATTGATTGATTGATAATTACAGTACTCCCTGGTGTACAGTAATTTGTAAGTCATTCTAGTTAATGCAATATTAAAAAGCACAAATAGAGAACTCTGTAGGATCCCCTTTTTTTGTAATATAGTTGTTAAAGTCATACTGGTTTGATATCTTGTTTTGTGCAGTGCCTTATTTATATTGTATTTTTAATTTATTTTATGCAACTTGTTGACACGTTTTATTTTGTGTTTATGTATGTAAAAAATATTGTATTTGTGAAGTGAAGTGTGAAGTGAATTACATTTATATAGCGCTTTTTCTCAAGTGACTCAAAGCGCTTTACATAGTGAAACCCAATATCTAAGTTACATTCAAACCAGTGTGGGTGGCACTGGGAGCAGGTGGGTAAAGTGTCTTGCCCAAGGACACAACGGCAGTGACTAGGATGGCGGAAGCGGGGATCGAACCTGCAACCCTCAAGTTGCTGGCACGGCCGCTCTACCAACCGAGCTATACCGCATATATGGCATATATTCATTTTTTATTTTTTGTATTCATTTATTCATCCATATTTTTTTTATTTGTTAACTATTCTGATTGTTAATTTGCTTTCTTTAAGTAAAAAAAAAAGGTCAAAGACAAAGCTATTCGGTTTCTTGTGAGTATATACACTTCACTGCCGATGTGGGGGGGCGCCACCTAAAATCTTGCCTAGGGCGCCAGATTGGTTAGGACCGGGCCTGCTTAAGACTGACAAGAGTTCAACATCTATCACAATGCTTGTCTAACCTATCAAGTCATCCACAGGCTGAATCTCAGGCTCTGTAGCTTGGTTCCTATCTATCGTCCCCAGCATGCCCACAACACTCGTAACTTAGATCTGATATCAGGTAAACATCGTCTACTGGCTGTCTCAGCATTCCATGCATATACTGACCTCTGGACCCCTTGCCAAAAGCTTCTTATAGTTTATCTGGGGGACCCTTTTGCTTACCACCATCCTTAAAGGCCTACTGAAAGCCACTAGTAGCGACCACGCAGTCTGATAGTTTATATATCAATGATGAAATCTTAACATTGCAACACATGCCAATACGGCCGGGTTAACTTATAAAGTGACATTTTAAATTTCCCGTGAAACTTCCGGTTGAAAACGTCCCGGTATGATGACGTATGCGCGTGACGTCACGGAGTGACCGGAAGTAATCGGACCCCATTGAATCCAATACAAAAAGCTCTGTTTTCACCACATAATTCCACAGTATTCTGGACATCTGTGTTGGTGAATCTTTTGCAATTTTTTTAATGAACAATGAAGACTGCAAAGAAGAAAGCTGTAGGTGGGATCGGTGTATTAGCGGCGGACTACAGCAACACAACCAGGGGGACTGAGAGATGGATAGCAGACGCGCTAGCCGCCGACCTCACCTTGACTTCCTCCGTCTCTGGGCCGCCGACCGCATCTATGATCGGGTGAAGTCCTTCGTCGCTCCGTCGATCGCTGGAACGCAGGTGAGCACGGGTGTTGATGAGCAGATGAGGGCTGGCTGGCGTAGGTGGATAGCTAATGTTTTTAGCATAGCTCTGTCGAGGTCTCGTAGCTAAGTTAGCTTCAATGGCGTCGTTAGTAACAGCATTGTTAAGCTTCGCTAGGCTGGAAAGCATTAACCATGTTGTTAATAGTATTGTTAATTTTCTGTCTATCCTTCCAGTCAGGGGTTTATTTATTTTGTTTCTATCTGCATTTAAGCATGATGCTATCACGTTAGCTCCGTATCTAAAGAGCTTCGCCGATGTATTGTCGTGGAGATAAAAGTCACTGTGAATGTCCATTTGGCGTTCTCGACTCTCATTTTCAAGAGGATATAGTATCCGAGGTGGTTTAAAATACAAATCCGTGATCCACAATAGAAAAAGGAGAAAGTGTGGAATCCAATGAGCCAGCTTGTACCTAAGTTACGGTCAGAGCGAAAAAAGATACGTCCTGCACTGCACTCTAGTCCTTCACTCTAACGTTCCTCATCCACGAATCTTTCATCCTGGCACAAATTAATGGGGTAACCGTCGCTTTCTCGGTCCGAATCGCTCTCGCTGCTGGTGTAAACAATGAGGAAATGTGAGGAGCCTTTCAACCTGTGACATCACGCTACTTCCTGTACAGGCAAGGCTTTTTTTTATCAGCGACCAAAACTTTATCGTCTATGTTCTCTACTAAATCCTTTCAGCAAAAATATGGCAATATCGCGAAATGATCAAGTATGACACATAGAATGGATCTGCTATCCCCGTTTAAATTTAAAAAAATAATTTCAGTAGGCCTTTAAATGTATATTCACTACTGTTGTAATCGTAATATGGTATTGTGAATAAACCAAACTTGAAACTCCAGAAACCTCGAGGAGTGTCTCTTCATACTATCTTTTTTTATATGCGCATATACCATTAACGCAGCTTGAATGGCGGACATAGAAAAGCTCTTTGAAAGCATATCTATAAAGACAGGAAAGAGTTAATGAATAATTTGTGGCCTCGGGGGGGCTTGTGGAAGGGAGGAGGGGGTGTTTGTTGCACGGTGGAACATAATACTGAAAAAGAGCAGCAGAAGGAGATGTTATCCCATATAGATAATATAGAGAAGCAAGCAAAGGAACAATCATGGGCTTGTTATCAGAAAACCTTTATACTTACCATCTGTCACTAAAATTAACGCGGCATTTTCCGGGCTATAGAGCAAGCCACACCCACCGAATCTTAGAAGAAAAACATATATTAGCCACACCGGACTATAAGCCGCAGATATGCTGGTACAACATATTTTGTAAATATTTATTTATTTACGTTACTTATTTTTTTCTTAACAGTGCCTGTCACGCGGCAGTAAAACGGCTGATGAAGCAAAACAGAAGTCATCGTCATGGACCCACCAGCTGCGGAGGTGAGCTCTCCAATCAGCAAAGCAAGACTCAATAACTCCACGGTGACGTTTTGGTGAATCTAAAAACTGAAACAATACAAAAAGAATGCCGTTGTAAATTAATTATGTATTCGCTAGTGCAGGGGTCACCAACCTTTTTGAAAGCAAGAGCTACTTCTTGGGTAGTGATTAATGCGAAGGGCTACCAGTTTGATACACACTTCAATAAATTGCCAGAAATAGCAAATTTGCTCAATTTACCTTTAACTCTATGTTATTATTAATAATTAATTATATTTATCATTGTGGAAACACTGATCATCTTAATGATTTCTCACATTAAATATATATAGAAACAGATAAATATCAATATGCAACACTTTATTTTTATATTTTCTCTAAGTGCACATTTTTCAAATTGAACATTTTCAAATGATCACTTCTAAGACAGTCTTGTGAAATCACAATATCCCATTTTAACTAGCGAGCCACTAACATTTTTTTAACAAATCATGAATTACTTTGCACCATGTTTGTACAAATAATAACTCATGTAAAACAAAAAAAAATTTAAAAATTAAAATAATTTATGGAACATCATTAGTAATTTTTCCTGATTAAGATTAATTTTAGAATTTTGATGACATGTTTGAAATAGGTTAAAATCCAATCTGCACTTTGTTAGAATATATAACAAATTGGACCAAGCTATATTTCAAACAAAGACAAATCATTATTTCTTCTAGATTTTCCAGAACAAAAATTTTAAAAGAAATTCAAAAGACTTTGAAATAAGATTTTAATTTGATTCTACAGATTTTCTAGATTTGCCAGAATATTTTTTTTGAATTTTAATCATAATAAGTTTGAAGAAATATTTCACAAATATTCTTTGTCGAAAAAACAGAAGCTAAAATGAAGAATTAAATTACAATTTATTTATTATTCTTTAAAAAATAAATTTACTTGAACATTGATTTAAATTGTCAGGAAAGAAGAGGAAGGAATTTAAAAGGTAAAAAGGTATATGTGTTTAAAAATCCTAAAATCATTTTTAAGGTTGTATTTTTTCTCTAAAATTGTCTTTCTGAAAGTTATAAGAAGCAAAGTAAAAAAATAAATGAATTTATTTAAACAAGTGAAGACCAAGTCTTTAAAATATTTTCTTGGATTTTCACTAACTAGTTGTGGGGAGGCGGGGCCGGCGGCGCCAGTTCCAAGATGGCGGCGAGGAGGCGTGGACGAGCGAGCGGCAAGGCGGGGTGCGCTGGGAGCGACGCCGCCATCAGCACAAGGTGCGTGGAGCGCGCAGCTGTGGACAGTGCAATCACCCTCTCGGACCGTATAAAAGGGCGAGAGACGTGAACATCAAGAAAGGAGACGGAGAAAGACGGCGGACGGGAGGAAACCATCCTCTGCTGCCACGCAAACGACGGCGACGTGCTGCTGAAAAGCAGACGGCGGATGGGAGGAAACCATTCGTGTGCTCACGTGAGAAAAAAGGCAGCTGCTGAAAAGCACGCAAAAGACTGTGTGATTGAAATAATAAAGAAGTCTAAACCGTCTCACGACAATGTCTTCCCTTGGTGGTCCTGAGAACCCGCACGACAGTTAGGACTGTCACACTAGTAAATAAATACAATTTAAAAAATAGAGGCAGCTCACTGGTAAGTGCTGCTATTTGAGCTATTTTTAGAACAGGCCAGCGGGCTACTCATCTGGTCCTTACGGGCGACCTGGTGCCCGCGGGCACCGCGTTGGTGACTCCTGCGCTAGTGCTAACGACGATACCTCGATTACATTACGAAAACACTCCCACCGACATCACACACGGGGTGGTTTAGTACGTTTGTCAGTATGAATTGTTTTAGTTGTATTGTAAAACTTACAAACGTTGCTTGGAGTGACGAGTGAAGAATCCTTTCGAGTAGAAATGCTGTGGGGTGGTTGTTCTTCCGGTTCGAGGCGCAAAGCGGGAAGTACATTTCCCACCCGCACCACCTGCAGTGAGCAAACTCGTCCAAAAAATGGCGCCACAGAGTAAACAGTAACACACCTTTTCACTGTGTCTGTCAGTGTAATATAACAACTATTTGTTGAATACAAAACATTATGGTCTTCAGCAAACCAAAATCCATATATTCTACTAGGTGGCCTAGTGGTTAGAGTGTCCGCCCTGAGATGGGTAGGTTGTGAGCTCAAACCCAGGCCGAGTCATACCAGAGACTATAAAAATGGGAGCCATTACCTCCCTGCTTGGCACTCAGCATCAAGGGTTGGAATTGGGGGTTAAATCACCAACAATGATTCCCGGGCGCAGCCACCGCTACTGCCCACTGCTCCCCTCACCTCCCAGGAGGTGATCAAGGGTGATGGGTCAAATGCAGAGAATAATTTCACCACACCTAGTGTGTGTGTGACAATCATTGGTACTTTAACTTTAACCTTAACTTTAAATTATCCGCACCGTTCTATAAGCCGCAAGGGTTCAAAGCGTTGGAAAAAAAAAAAGAAGTAGCGGCTTATATTCCGGAAAATACCTTAAATAACTTTCAGTGTAATTTTTTCTGGTTGATTTTGAAAAAGCTTTATTTAAAAAATAATAATTCCCCAGAAAAAAACCCCAGCTAAAAAGGATATTATTTTTTTATGCAACATCTGCTGGTTATAGCACAGCACATGCACCATTTTTATGGTGTCCAGACCATTTTTCGCAATGTGCCACGGTGCAGGGTTTAGGTCAGATCTGGGCAAATTAAGCTTTTCAATCTGGCCCACCATCGGACATTCGCAAATATATTTTTTTAGATCTTTAGGATGGAAAGTGTAGCTGCCATTATGATGTGCAGTGATGTTTTCTAATGACCGGAAGTCTTGAACTATACAAAGTATTTCAATGCTTGGAATCTGCACTTTTGCATGACATACTAGTTACTATGGTCATCAAATTAGTTACTATGGTAATCTAAGTCACAGTAGCTCAGACGAGGTACCAAGCAGTGTGGGTGGGGAGCGTTTCCACAGAGTGTCAGCCTGAAATGCGGGTGTCAGGGACAGACGCGGAAGTAGATTTTTACAGCAAAGTTTTAAAGCTTAGTGATATATCACATATATTAGATTGTAGGTGGGGTTTTTTTTATACCCTTCGCGTTTATATTTTGCTGTTTTTGTTGCATTTCGCTTGATTGCAAAATATGTGGATGGAGAGGGGGTGTGACGTTCATATGTTGTCAATATTCAGTGTTTTATCCTTCATAGGTAATATTGTAAATCCAGCATTCTTTATTTTCATGTACATTCTGGGTGTCTCATTCAGTAAAAAAATAAAAAATTACATTTTCTTTTTTAAGGCGGTCTGTCATAACGTTTTAGCATTCGATCAGGTTTTGTATTAGTGTTCCTAAAAATAAATAGTGGCCCCCAGACACATTTTTTTCTCCAAATCTGCCCCCCCCCCCCCCCCGAGTCAAAATAATTGCCCACACTGCAAAAAGTCAGTGTTCAAAAACAAGAAAAAAAAATACAAAAATGAGGGGTATTTTATTTGAACTAAGCAAAATGATCTGCCAATAGAACAAGACAATTTGGCTTGTCAAGACTTTCCAAAACAAGTCAAATTAGCTAACTTCAATGAACCCAAACATACCTTAAAATAAGTATATTCTCACTAATAACAAGTGCACTTTTCTTGGTAGAAAAAATATTCTTAAATGAAGTAAATGCTAGTGCCTGTCAGGCTTGGACGAAGGAAGGGACTCATATGCAGAGACGGGATTCTAAATAAAGCTTTTATTTTGAAAACTCTTTAACCTCCAGAGCAGAGTATATTCGAATACTATGAGTCACAAAAAAACAAACAGTGAAAAAAGGTTCCAAAAAGGGAAAAAACGAAAATCACTCCAAATGGAGGAAATACTAAAATAAAGACGAATTATAATTAGCACCGTATTTGCTATCAAAGCTTTAACAAAAAAAACGCTCCAACAGGAGGAAGAAAATAATGACTATAAAAATTACTACTCTAATCTTATTCTAATAAATGTAAACAAAAAATCACTCAAAAACTTTGAGGAAGGAAGATCATTAGGAAAAAATCATAACTCACCACTGCGGTTGAAAAAAGGCTAGATAGCAAAAGTCGCTCTGAGGGAGGAGAAAAAGTTAACTCAAAATTACAGCGTGGGAAATACTGGATACAAGGAAGTAGACGTGGGACGAGGCAAGGCATGGACATGAACATGGACATGAACATTGAGGCTAGACAGGCACGAAAGTTCGAGACAATCTGGCACAGAACAAGGGGAGGCATGGGCTTATATGGTACATGAGGGTAATGGGAAACAGGTGGAAACAATCAAGGGTCAGGGATGACGTCAGACTGGTGACACAAGAGGAAGGACCCGTGATCGCGGTGTGACAATGCCATTATCTTGACATAATGATATGCGCTCGGCATTACATTTTTTTTTTTAGAAACCAGCAAACTTATACTAAAAACTAATTTATTGTTCTTAATGGAAATTCAACAAGGCAAGCGCTTGTTACTCTCGGGGTCTCCTAGCCGCTCAGGCAAATCATATGGTCTAAAAATGCATTTTTTCATGGATAACATGACATCATCGCGCCAAGTGCGTGCTCTTTCAGTCAATTAGTGCGCATATATACAGCCCGGAACCCCGGCCAACATTTTTTTAATTGTAATTTTGAAGAATTTATCTGAATGTGCATTAACTCTTTCTGTTCAAAATTGTTAGACATTTCACATGTTAAATGTTTAAATATTAACTGTAACCAAGTGTACTACTATATGAGTACGGATTTTCTATTGTTTCATTGAAAATAAAACAGCAAAGTCCATTTGGCTGTCATCTGTTTTAATTATGAGACACAGTTGTGTCAAAGTCATAAATTTTTTTTTTTTCACGCTTGAAATAAGAAATGATTACTTTGAAAAAGTAGTTTTCTACTTGTGAGTGTTGATGACACAGCTTTGCAACACTTGATATTCTAGTTTCAAGCATGTTTTACTCAATATAGCTCATCAAATCTCAGCTGTAATATCTTACTGAGATCATTTAGGACCAAAACCATTAAAACAAGTAAAACACTCTAACATGAAATCTGCTTAGTGATAAGAATTATCTTATCAGACAGAAAATAAGCAAATATCACCCTTATTTGAGATATTTCATCTTACTTAGATTTCAGTTTTTGCAGTGCAGGCCTGGTTTAGGTTCATGTGCATGGAAACACTAGTCCGGTTATTATAAACATAATATCATGCTTTTATACAATTGTCTAGTACAGGGGTCACCAACGCGGTGCCCGCGGGCACCAGGTAGCCCGTAAGGACCAGATGAGTAGCCCGCTGGCCTGTTCTAAAAATAGCTCAAATAGCAGCACTTACCAGTTTAGCTGCCTCTATTTTTTAAATTGTATTTATTTACTAGCAAGCTGGTCTCGCTTTGCCCGACATTTTTAATTCTAAGAGAGACAAAACTCAAATAGAATTTGAAAATCCAAGAATATTTTTTAAAGACTTGGTCTTCACTTGTTTAAATAAATTCATTAATTTTTTTTACTTTGCTTCTTATAACTTTCAGAAAGACAATTTTAGAGACAAAAATACAACCTTAAAAATGATTTTAGGATTATTAAACACATATACCTTTTTACGTTTTTAAATTCCTTCCTCTTCTTTCCTGACAATTTAAATCAATGTTCAAGTTTTTTTTTTTATTATTGTAAAGAATAATGAATACATTTTAATTTAATTCTTCATTTTAGCTTCTGTTTTTTCGACGAAGAATATTTGTGAAATATATTTTTTCCAACTTATTATGATTAAAATTGAAAAAAAATATTCTGGCAAATCTAGAAAAATCTGTAGAATCAAATTTAAATCTTATTTCAAAGTCTTTTGAATTTCTTTAAAAAATTTTGTTCTGGAAAATCTACAAGAAATAATGATTTGTCTTTGTTAGAAATATAGCTTGGTCCAATTTGTTATATATTCTAACAAAGTGCAGATTGGATTTTAACCTATTTAAAACATGTAATCAAAATTCTAAAATTAATCTTAATCAGGAAAAATTACTAATTATGTTCCATAATTATTTTTTTTAAATTTTTTCAAAAATATTCGAATTAGCTAGTTTTTCTCTTCTTTTTTTCGGTTGAATTTTGAATTTTAAAGAGTCGAAATTGAAGATAAACTATGTTTCAAAATTGAATTGTCATTTTTTTCGTGTTTTCTCCTCTTTTAAACCGTTCAATTAAGTGTAAATATCATTAATTATTAATAATAACATAAAGTTAAAGGCCTACTGAAATGATTTTTTTTAATTTAAACGGGAATAGCAGATCCATTCTATGTGTCATACTTGATCCTTTCGCGATATTGCCATATTTTTGCTGAAAGGATTTAGTAGAGAAAATCGACGATAAAGTTCGCAACTTTTGCTCGCTGATAAAAAAAAAAGCCTTGCCTGTAGCGGAAGTAGCGTGACGTCACAGGAGCTAGTATTCCTCACAATTCCCCGTTGTTTACAATGGAGCGAGAGAGATTCGCACAGAGAAAGTGATGATTACCCCATTAATTTGAGCGAGGATGAAAGATTCGTAGATGAGGATCACGGATTTGTATTTTAAACCACCTGGGATACTATATCCTCTTGAAAATGAGAGTCGAGAACGACGCCATTGAAGCTAACTTAGCAACTTAGCAACGGGACCTCACAGAGCTATGCTAAAAACATTAGCGCTCCACCTACGCCAGCCAGCCCTCATCTACTCATCAACACCCGTGCTCACCTGCGTTCCAGCGATCGGCAGAAAGACGAAGGACTTCACCCGATGCGTTTGGCGGCCCGGAGACGTAGGAAGTCAAGGTGAGTTCGGCGGCTAGCGCGTCTGCTCTCCAACAAAGTCCTCCTGGTTGTGTTGCTGTAGTCCGCTGCTAATACACCGATCCCACCTACAACTGTCTTCTTTGCAGCCTTCATTGTTCATTAAACAAATTGCAAAAGATGTCCAGAATACTGTGGAATTATGAAATGAAAACAGAGCTTTTTGTATAGGATTCTACGGGGTACCATAACTTCCGTTACTCGGACTTCGTCACGCGCATACGTCATCATACCGCGACGTTTCAGCCGGATATTTCCCGGGAAGTTTTAAATGTCACTTTATAAGTTAACCCGGCCGTATTGGCATGTGTTGCAATGTTAAGATTTCATCATTGATATATAAACTATCAGACTGCGTGGTCGCTAGTAGTGGCTTTCAGTAGGCCTTTAAAGGTAAATTGAGCAAATTGGCTATTTCTGGCAATTTATTGAAGTGTGCATCAAACTGGTAGCTCTTCGCATTAATCACTACCCAAGAAGTAGCTCTTGCTTTCAAAAAGGTTGGTGACCCCTGCTCTAGTAAATTCTTCTTTTTAACCCCAAAATGCCTTACAATTGTATGTGTGATGCCTTCATATCACCGGGCGTGTTTGGGAAAGACACTTTGCAACAAACACACACACGGACTGAGATTCACGGTCCTGCAACAGACGAGCAGGAAGGGGGTCAATTATGGTAGTAATGATCCTTCTATGAATAAACCAGAGGAAGTAGAGCTCCCATTAGGCCTTCCTCCTCGGGCTATTAATAAGCAGAGAACTAATGCTTCCTCCAAAATCAATACGCACTCAATACGCGCCCACGCACTGCAGTGCAGGCTAAAAAAGACCCGTGCTGGCATTTGATGTGAGAGTAGTGCCCACTAAGGGAGGCGACTCCAACTCGTTGCATGTTTAATATTGCAGAGCTATTGTAATGACACTACAGGCTTTGATCACCAATGAATCAAAACATCTAAAGATGATTGACAACTGGGGAGGATGCCGTAGTTCCGTTCACGCGGACACGCTACACTGGAAGCGTACAGTAGATTTACCCGATGCAACGATGCTGTTTAAGACTTACTGGGAACACGTCAAAACACAGTGGTGTGCCGTCAGGGCCAGCCTACCATAAATCATAATCATGAATTAATAAAAGTTAATTTAATTGTTTTATTTTCATAAATATATAAAAGTATCCATCATATTCTCTTCATGTCATTATCCAATCAGAATTCAGCGAGCTTGTTGCCAGCGCTGTGTCGGGTTCAAACACCGAACTATCTATTAAACAGTGACGTGCGGTGAGGTTCATGGCAGGTGAGGCACTCACTTCATCACAGTCAGATTTACAAACATATGAACCCTAAAGAGTATCTTATTCACCATTTGATTGGCAGCAAATAACGGTTATGTTTAAAAGCTCATACCAGCATTCTTCCCTGCTTTGCACTCAGCATCAAGGGTTGGAATTGGGGGTTAAATCACCAAACATTATTACCGGGCGCGGCGCCGCTGCTGCCCACTGCTCCCCTCACCTTCCAGGGGGCGATCAAGGGGATGGATCAAATGCAGAGGACAAATTTCACCACACCTAGTGTGTGTGTGACAATCATTGGTACTTTAACTTAACTTTAACTTTACACATACAAACTGTAGCACACAAAAAAGCACATTTAATAAAAAAAAAAAACGTTATTATGGTCTTACCTTTATTTATAAATGAAGTCCATGCGCCGCTCCTTCTGAACAAAAGCATCGATAACTTGTTTATAGAAGTCTTCCTTATCTTTCTTCAGTTTTAAAAGTCTCTCTGTCTCGATGGAGATCTTCCTGTAAGTATTACCTCCTGCTTGGATTGAAAGTCTAGTTTAGAAAACTGTCTTATTTTAGATATGTAATCCTCCATGTTAAAAGTCCAGGCGAGAGGAAAAAATAAACAATCGCTGCTAACTGTAGCTTGTTGTCACTTATTCTGCAGCCGAGTAGTCGCAAGAATGATCCCTGGGATCACTAGCGCCCTCTACCACCATGAGGCGGGATTACTGCGAGCCTCACACAGTGCGTCTTCGCAGCCGTTTTATGATTGCTCAGCACAAGAAATACGTTACACACATGCAGTTGTTGACAAAATACACTGTACATTATATACCTCAGCTAACTAAACTATGGAAATATATAATATAATTCATACAGCAATACGGTCTCACTGCACAGCAGGCCAGCAGTTAGCCGAGTCATTGCGCAATCCACGGCGAGGCTCAACTGGCTGGTGACTCACCGCAAGTCTCATCTCAGTATTTGAACGGCAAATGTGAAAATTCAGCGATTTTGAATAAAAATTATCTCAAACTGGTGAAGTTAAATGGAAAATAACTTTATAGTATAATCACTGGATACATATAACAATTGAATTAATTTTTTTTCTTTTTACATATTTTGTCTTTCCATGATGGCACGCGCCTCCCCTGACTGCACGTCACTGCTATTAAAGGAGACAAGAAGCAAGGAATCAGGCAGAGACAGAGTTCAATTTTGCTCATGAGGAGGAATGTATCGGGGCTGCACACTCAGTTACATTCTCCCACCACGCTCTGAGGGGCAGTCCCCCGCGCTCCTCTATTTATTCGGGAGTTCCCTAGTTAACATCACTGAGGACAAATATTGCGCAAGCCGCTCCAGTATCACGTTACGTGATTACCGTATTTTTCCGACTATAAGTCGCAGTTTTTTTCATAGTTTTGCCGGGGGTGCGACTTATACTCAGGAGCGACTTATGTGTGAAATGATTAACACATTAGCGTAAAATATCCAATAATATTATTTAGCTCATTGACGTAAGAGACTAGACGTATAAGATTTCATGGGATTTAGTGATTAGGAGTGACAGATTGTTTGGTAAACGTATAGCATGTTCTATATGTTATAGTTATTTGAATGACTCTTACCATAATATGTTACGTTAACATACCAGTTGGTTATTTATGCCTCATATAACGTACACTTATTCAGCCTGTTGTTCACTATTCTTTAGACATTTTAAATTGCCTTTCAAATGTCTATTCTTGCTGTTGGCTTTTATCAAATACATTTCCCTAAAAAATGTGACTTATACTCCAGTGCGACTTATATATGTTTTTTTTCCTTCTTTATTATGCATTTTCGGCCGGTTCGACTTATACTCCGGAGCGACTTATACTCCGAAAAATACGGTATATATTTTTCAAGCCGTGGACATGTGGCGACATAAATGATTGTATTTTGAGATGTGTTTATTGAAGTCGGACTAAGTAAGTCAGGGGTGTCCAAACTTTTTCCACTGAGGGCCGCACACGGAAAAATGTAAGCATACGGGGGCCATTTTGATATTTTTCATTTTCAAACCATAACAAAATATATGGATTTTTTTTTTAACCTTTAGGGCTCCCAGGGACCATAAAGGGTCTCAGTCATTAAAACGTTAAAAATAAGTCAAATTATTATTATTATTTTTAATTTAACGCTTACAGTAAATCTCTATATCAACTTCAGGTTGATAAAAAGTCAAAAAATATATATATATTTTATGCCTTTTCTGTCAAAGACAACTTTGTTTTTTATAGTAAAACTGGAAATATGCAGTATTTAGTAATTCGAGCTCTAAAAGATCAATAATGCAGGACACCATTGATTTGAATTCTTTAATAGTTTTGAGTAATCACAGTGAAAATATTAATAAAATCCCACTAAATATATTTGGGATCCAAAAGGTGCCCCACTCGTAAAGTGATACATTTGTATTAGTTGTTTTTTAGTTTAAACACTTAAGTTACGAGATCAACTTCAGATATATCTGTCCATTTTACGTTTGAACTATTATTTTGTTTGTTTTATGCTCTTTTGTCAAAGAAATCTTTGATGTTTTTTATATGGCAACCACACAATATATGCAATATTTTTTCCACATAAAACATTTTAAAGTGACATTTTTGAAGTAATTGGAGCCATGAATAGGTCAATAATTCATTATAACATCGATTTTTTTGTCTTTTTTTTTTTTTGGAGCAATGGCAAAAAAAAAAGAAAAATAAAGAAAGACAAAAGAATAAAAAACAGCCTGCATGGCAGCTTTGTGTCAACATTGCAACTTTTTCTGGTTAGATTTCACCTCATTCCACTTTTTTAAATGTTTTTTTTTAATTTTTGCAATACTATCAATTTTTGCAGAACGTGTGGGGGGCCGGTAAACAATTAGCTGCGGGCCGCTAATGGCCCCCGGGCCGCACTTTGGACACCCCTGAAGTAAGTCATCACTGAAGGCCTAGGTGGGAAATGCACGGGCCGCCACTGTCCAAACAGTATAAAACCTCAGGTTGATAAAAAGTAAAACAAAAATAAATAATGTTTTATGCCTTTTCTGTCAAAGACAACTTTGTTTTTTATAGTAAAACTGGAAATATGCAGTATTTAGTAATTAGAGCTCTAAAAGATCAATAATGCAGGACACCATTGATTTGAATTCTTTAATAGTTTTGAGTAATCACAGTGAAAATATTAATAAAATCCCACTAAATATATTTGGCATCCAAAAGGTCCCCCACTCGTAAAGTGATACATTTGTATTCGTTTTTTTTTAACTTTCAACACTTAAGTTACGAGATCAACTTCAGATATATCTGTCCATTTTACGTTTGAACTATTATTTTGTTTGTTTTATGCTCTTTTGTCAAATAAAACTTTGATGTTTTTATATGGCAACCACACAATATATGCAATATTTTTTCCACATAAAACATTTTAAAGGGACATTTTTGAAGTAATTGGAGCCATGAATAGGTCAATAATTCATTATAACATAGATTTTTTTGTCTTTTTTTTTTGTTTTGAGCAATGGCCAAAAAAAAAAAGAAAAATAAAGAAAGACAAAAGAATAAAAAACAGCCTGCATGGCAGCTTTGTGTCAACATTGCAACTTTTTTCTGGTTAGATTTCACCTCATTCCACTTTTATAAATGTTTTTTTTAATTTTTGCAATACTATCAATTTTTGCAGAATGTGTGGGGGGCCGGTAAACAATTAGCTTTCGGGCCGCAAATGGCCCCCGGGCCGCACTTTGGACACCCCTGAAGTAAGTCATCCCTGAAGGCCTAGGTGGGAAATGCACGGGCCGCCACTGTCCAAACAGTATAAAAGCTCTCTCCGCACGACCTGGCCTTGAGTCTGTGCAGGCTCCACTGAAATGAATTGGTGTTAAAAAATACATAAAAAATGGCTTAAAATTCAAATAAAAAAAAAAAAAAAAATGAAAACAATTATTTATTTATTAAATTAAATTAAATTATTATTAAATTATTTATTTTTCAATTATTATTTATTAAATTAAATTAATTATTTATTCATTTAAAAATTAAAATGGCTTATTGGAAAATGTCCTGACTGGGAAAAGAAAGCTGATCAGAAAATACACTGATTATCATTTCCAAAGGCCCACTTCCCACATGTGAAAACCAGAAGACTCCCCCCTGGGGCTGGGCTGTTACCAGATATCATATCATCTTGTCGAGGAAAGAAAGCAAAGAGGACAGACGGACGTGGGGATCAATACTACGCCGCACTACTAAATTGATTTTTTTTTTTTTCCAGCAAAAGAAAATAGCGCTTTTTTTACTTTATATTTTTGTTTACCTCCAATGTGTCTCATGGATGTTGGAAGGCGTTTATAGAAGACATTTCAGATGATAAAAATAGCGCCATTGTTATCAGATCCTTGCAATCATCTCTAACATGAAGAATCTTTGAGGACGTGCTGAGTTTGTATTATTAGGAAGCGCACGAGTGTTCGGATGAGAGCAGCCTTTAAATCCACTGAAGTGGGGATGGCTTCTGCAGACATCAGGGATAAGAAAAGGGCGATAGGCAGAGGCGAGGCCCTGTGGCATTACCCCCCCGCTCACTTTCCTCCCTTCACCAGCATCCAGCCAGCACTAATCCCTTTGCTGTCCGTCACACACGTGTCACACTATCCTTCATACTTCATAAACAACAATGGCTTCAAAGGAAACACAAGCAAAACATCTCTCTTTGATCAACAGCGCCTTCAAAGCGTAATTTAAGACGGTGCCACACCCAAAGAACAGCTTGTAAGGGCATTGAGTTGGTTTACACAGTTTTTGTTTTGTTTTGTTTAGCTATCCTCAAAGTGTTCTCTGGTAAATAAAAGGTAAAAAAAAGCCAACCCATATAAGTAACATTGATGTAATCATAATAACAAGTCATAAGCTTTATTACTAATCGGTATGACGAAAGATATATATTTGTGCGGCTTCATATAATCTGATGAGTGGGTTTATTATTGTGAGTATATGGGGATGTTATTATATATATATGTATCTGGAAATAATATACTGGATATTGCTATACATCAGATATTATGTATTGTATTTTTGACTAAGAATCAGATTATTATATTTGAGTGATGAGGCAGGACATTATAAGCTTTCTTCCTCCTCCTTTCTTTTTAAACTTTTTTTTTTATGTTTCTTCTTTGAATTGTGAAGATATACATATATATATATATATATATATATATATATATATATATATATATATATATATATATATACGCATATATATATATATATATATATGTATATACAGTGTATATATATATATATACACACATATATATATATATATACACACATATATATATATATATATATATATATATATATATATATATATATATATATATATATATATATATATATATATATATATATATATATATATATATATATATATGTGTATATATATGTGTATATATATATATGTATATACAGTGTATATATATACACATATATATACAGTACATATATATATATATATATATATATATATATATATATATATATGTGTATATATATGTGTATATATATATATGTATATACAGTGTATATATATACACATATATATACAGTGCATATATATATATATTTCTATATATATATATATATATATATATATATATATATATATATATATATATATATATATATATATATATGTGTGTGTGTGCATATACTGTATATATGTATATGAATATGTCTATATATATATAAATATATATTATATATATATATATATATATATATATATGTATCTGCGTATACGAATATAAATGTATATATATATACAGTATAAATATATATATATATATATATATATATATATACTGCATATATATGTATATATATATATATATATATATATATATATATATATATATATATATATATATATATATATATATATATATATATATATATATATATATATATATATATATATAACTTTTGCCCTGTACTGTACATATACGTATATATATATATATATATATATATATATATATATATATATATATATATATATATATATATATATATATATATATATATATATATATATATATATATATATATATATATATATATATATATATATATATATATATATATAATACACCATACATAGAATATAAATAAATACCAAATTATTTTGTTTGTGCGCCGAAAAATGTTTGTTGATATTTGCATCACCACAAACAAACAACATTCTAGAACAGTATCGCCAATCTTCCGAATGCCTTGCATGTATGGACATTTGACAATAAACTATAATTAAAGTCAAACTAGCGAAAAAAAATAAAAAAAACGTGTCAAATGATGTTGTTAAATGATGTTGTCAATTGACAACTGAGTGTTATGTTAACGAAAGGTAACTTTGCATGCAGAGATTGTCAATGAAAACATTTAAAATGCATCAAAATCTAAAGTTATATTTACTCTGTATGTTTATGCATATAAAAGTAAGTAGTAATTATAGAAAATAAGGATCCCTCGAGAAAAGTCTAAGGGTTACAAAAAGAGTGTTATTGTGTAACCACTGCCGTCGAAACTTGTTTCTTGCCAATCAAATGACAAACGCCAGGAAAAATATTAAATTGAGTTGAAGTAAAAATAAATTTTTCGACAGTAACACGTCTGAGAAATCTTTCAGAGTCAACAGAGGAGACAGTAAAAACTAGCATGATGGAGCATCATTACGACTATTGTCTCTTTTGTGGAGAAAGAAAATGAAGCTTTTATTTGCCGGGCAACAAATAAAGTGTGACTTGAATGGAAGTCAGATTGGCAGTGACTGACCTACATTGAGTACATTCCACAAAAACCCTCAAAGTAGGACATTGTTCCACCAGCAGCTTCAGCAGGTCACACCAGAAAACAAACAAGTAGGTGACAAGTGTGTCAAGTAGCAACTCTTTTTTTGTCCGCCTGGTTATGTCGGGATGGGCAAAATAACCCTTTTATACATCGTTCAAAAATGTATTTGATTATTATTAAGCACACCTCGAAGCAACTGAGTGCAGTGCTTGGATGTAACCAGCAGAGGCGCTGTTGTGTCAGCCTTGACAAAGAAGAACGAGACGTCTGCTTTGCGTTTTGTTACGTCGCGTTTAGGGATGATACTCGAAACCGGTTTTCCCGGTTGTTTGATAAGAAAAGAACCGAGTCCTTGGACTCGAATCCCTTTTTGAGAACCGGTACCCGTTATCGAGACCACTATAGTAAAGGAAAAGAGTTGATTCTTTATTCGAATCCCGTCCCGACCAGAAATGCTCCGTGGGACATCACAAGAATTGACGTCATGTAGCTCAGTCATTAGGCGCAGATAGCAAAAGCAGGAAAACAATGGACGGGAAAAAGCGCTCCAAGGTGTAATAAAGTTCAAAACAAAAGCTATAATCCATCGAATAACTTTACTGAGAGATTTTAGCAGGGTAAAACACATGACCAACACTTTTACCACCAACCGGAAACATAGCAACCAGGCTAGCAACGCACCTCCTTTACGGCAGCTGTCGCAACCTTCTTAAAACAACCGCAGCACATACATATATATACAACATATCTCCCTTTTTTAACTTTTGTTTTCTTTCCTTGTAAACTTTACAAAATCACACTGTAGATGTGTTGTCGGTCTAATTATAAATAATGCAGACGAGGCGTGTTGGCTGAGTTCTTGACGTTTACTTTCACAGCGTGGCAACATAACATGCAACACTTTTCGGGGCTACCGCGCATGCTCGTAACTCCCGTTGCATGCTGGGTAGTGTAGTTGTTATACTCTCTAGCTCATAACATTTTTCCCCCATAAAGAAATAATGTTAACTCAATAAAGTGTATTTCTTTTTTTAGCTTTAACTTTTCATTTATTAGCATTGTAACCACATTTGCAAATAACTTTTCTCTTCATAGAATGTTCTTTCAATAAAGAAATAAAGTGCAAAAATGTCAAAGCATCATAACAAACAGTTATGTTCCAATAGCAGCAGAAGTGCACTTTTTGGAAAGCTGTATTATTTTCAGTTTTGTGCCCAAGGGACTGATTTTATTTAACACTATATTATTATTTATACACCTATAGTGATCACAGAGACAGGTTGTTTTTGTGTTACTGTATATATTTGTTTCTCTGAAAAATCCCACTTAATATACTTTGGGTAACAACAGTCAATATTTATTTATTTTATTTTATTTTTTTAGGTGGGTAACAGTCAATATTTATTTATTTTTTAGATTTTATTTTTTTATTATATAATAAAAGTGAGCTTTTGTTAAACCAAATATTGTGTGTTTTTTTCCATATACAACAACCTATCTGGACTCCATAAGAGAATCGATAAGGAATCGGTTCGATAAGAGGATTCAATAATAGGCTCGAACTCGATAATTCCTTATCAAACATCATCCCTAGTCGCGTTGACATTTTTCTTTAAGAACACCTCTTTCCTTCTAAAACTTGTATTGAAATGAATCGAAATCCATTTAGTCCGTGGTTAGCCCCCCAAAACATCACGATTTCAACCTGTAACATGCCTTTTAAAAATAAAAACTAACTTTTTGGATCGGATATGTTGTATGAAAAACCAAAAAAAACTTTCTTGAGGTCATTTGAATGGCCACTAAATGTGATACACGCCTTTAGGGGATCGACAAAAGTGTGTGTGAAGTTTGACCGAGATTGGTTGAAAAATGCTCGATTAATTTGCACTTGGATGGGTACCGAAAGTTCCAAATTAGAGATGTCCAATAATGGCTTTTTTACCGATATCCCGATATTGTCCAACTCTATTATATTGTAGCGTCCCGGAAGAGGTAGTACTGCATATAAAAAATAAAAATAAAATAGAAAAAAATGAATTTATAGCAACAAACACTTATTGATTTGTTTATTTGTTGACTAAACTTTTTAAAATAATGATTAAATATTATGAACCATATTTGTATTTTTTTCTTCGATTTTAAAAAGAAATTAACGGAAAAAAAAGTTGGCTTTTTATAGTCGTTTTTTCTTTCGTGTTTGTTTGTGTAAAAATGCACAAATAATCACTTCAAATACCCATAATTATGACAAGATTAAACTATTTGTAAAAAATACATGTAAAAACAAGCTTCAAAATAGATCAAATAAATATAAAAACTAAAAATAAAATAGAAAAAAATAATTTATAGCAAGAAACACTTATTGATTTGTTTATTTGTTGACTAAACATTTTAAAATAATGATTAAATATTATGAACCATATTTGTATTTTTTTCTTCGATTTTAAAAAGAAATTAACGGAAAAAAAGTTGGCTTTTTATAGTCGTTTGTTTGTGTAAAAATGCACAAATAAACACTTCAAATACCCATAATTGTGACAAGATTAAACTATTTGTAAAAAATACATGTAAAAACAAGCTCCAAAATAGATCAAATAAATATAAAAAAATACTAATGAATTAGAAAAAATAAATACTTTATAGCAAAAAACACTAAAAAGAAATTAACGGGAAAAAAGTTGGCTTTTCATAGTTAGTCGTTTTTTCTGTAGTGTTTGTTTGTGTGTACGCTTGAGGAGCATATTCGCTACACGTCTTAAAGTCGAGAGTGTTGTATTAGTACTTATACAGCTATAGCCGAATGAGACACACTTTGGGTTCTTTTTACACTAGTAAAACTGTGAAGAACGTTTAAAAGTGACTTGAAACATTGCCTTATAAAATAATAAAGTAATTATAATGGACACAGCTTGACCCTGGAACGGACTATTTTATTACTGTTAAAATGCACAAATAATTACTTTAAATACCCATAATTATGACAAGACTAAACTATTTGTAAAAATACATATAAAAACAAGCTTCAAAACAGATCAAATAAATAAAAAAATAATAATAAAATATAAAAAATACATTTATAGCAACAAACCCTTATTGATTTGTTTATTTGTTGACTAAACCTTTTTAAAATAATGATTAAATATTATGAACCATATTTGTATTTTTTTCTTCAATTTTAAAAAGAAATTAACGGAAAAAAAGTTGGCTTTTTATAGTCGTTTTTTTCTTTCGTGTTTGTTTGTGTAAAAATGCACAAATAATCACTTCAAATACCCATAATTATGACAAGATTAAACTATTTGTAAAAATACATATAAAAACAAGCTTCAAAACAGATCAAATAAAAAAATAAAAAAATAATAAAATAGAAAAAATAAATTTATAGCAACAAACACTTATTGATTTGTTTATTTGTTGACTAAGCCTTTTAAAATAATGATTCTATATTATGAACCATATTTGTATTTTTTTCTTCAATTTTAAAAAGAAATTAACGGAAAAAAAGTTGGCTTTTTATAGTCGTTTTTTCTTTCGTGTTTGTTTGTGTAAAAATGCACAAATAAACACTTCAAATACCCATAATTATGACAAGATTAAACTATTTGTAAAAATACGTATAAAAACAAGCTTCGAAATAGATCAAATAAATAAAAAATTAAAATAAAATAGAAAAACATTAATTTATAGCAACAAACACTTATTGATTTGTTTATTTGTTGACTAAGCCTTTTAAAATAATGATTCTATATTATGAACAATATTTGTATTTTTTTCTTCAATTTTAAAAAGAAATTAACGGAAAAAAAGTTGGCTTTTTATAGTCGTTTTTTTCTTTTGTGTTTGTTTGTGTAAAAATGCACAAATAAACACTTCAAATACCCATAATTATGACAAGATTAAACTATTTGTAAAAATACATATAAAAACAAGCTTCAAAACAGATCAAATAAATAAAAAATAAAAAAAAATAGAAAAAAAATACCAAGAAAAGTGCACTTGTTATTAGTGAGAATAAACTTATTTTAAGGTATTTTTGGGTTCATTGAGGTTAGCTAATTTGACTTGTCTTGGAAAGTCTTGACAAGCCGAATTTTCTTGTTCTATTGGCAGATAATTTAGCTTAGTTCAAATAAAACACCCCTCATTTTTGTATTTTTTTCCCCTTGTTTTTGAACACTGACTTTTTGCAGTGTAGAAACCTGGTGTGATTTTAGTGAAGAGCATTACGTCAGGAAGTTGACAGTATAATATTCAATTTGGGACGCCTGTCAGCATAACTCCCGACGGCGATGCATCAACACTGACTGCACTGTGCTGTCCCACGCTGTAGAAAATAGTGTTAGCATTAGGGCGTATTAGCGTTGTAAAATGTAATATAACAACACGGCTCGCCCGAATAACGTTTCGAGACACATAAACATGTTAGGCGCTCCAGTTTGCTGTGTGACTGCAACATAAAGAAGGTGGAGGGGGGAAGATGCTATTAAAATTGATTTTTAATAGCTCTCAGCTCATTACATTCCTGGGTGTACATACATGTGTGTGTGTGTGTGTGTGTGTGTGTGTGTGTGTGTGTGTGCAGGTTGGGGGTGGGGGCGTCACAGATGGCTTGCAAGGGTACGTTCATGCGGCCGCACCTTATTCTCCGGAGTGATGACAGAGGTCTTTACACGGATTTCAGCCTCATGTTTTCTGACATTAATGCAGTGCAGTGTGATTCACACTCAGGCGACGTTTGCCCCCCCCCCCCCCCCCACCGCGGGCTCTGCGGTTCACAATTGTTTGGAAAACACACGCCGTCGTACACGTCATACACGTCATACACGTGTTTATTAATCATTCCAAAAAGGGTCACCGACAGGCGTCGAACTCGAGGCCCGGCGGGGCCAGATCTGGCCCGGCCACGTCAATTTGCTGAAAGCGTGGAAATAATATGTGTAAATAAAATACCGTATCTTTTCTGGTGTGGTGTTCGGGTCTGTGGGACCCGTTTTCATTTTTTATTACAAGAAAAATGATACAATTAATTAATTTTTCAAACTGAGACTCACTGACTTTGGCTCATTTTCTGTGAAGAACATATATCAGAATACATATTTAATGACCACACCTACACATTTCTATTACATACAAACCCCGTTTCCATATGAGTTGGGAAATTGTGTTAGATGTAAATATAAACGGAATACAATGATTTGCAAATCCTTTTCAACCCATATTCAATTAAATATGCTACAAAGACAACATATTTGATGTTCAAACTCATAAACTTTATTTATTTTTTTGCAAATAATAATTAAAGGCCTACTGAAATGAATTTTTTTTAATTTAAACGGGGATAGCAGATCCATTCTATGTGTCATACTTGATCATTTCGCGACATTGCCATATTTTTGCTGAAAGGATTTAGTAGAGAAAATCGACGATAAAGTTCGCAACTTTTGCTCGCTGATAAAAAAAAGCCTTGCCTGTAGCGGAAGTAGCGTGACGTCACAGGAGCTAGTATTCCTCACAATTCCCCGTTGTTTACAATGGAGCGAGAGAGATTCGGACCGAGAAAGTGACGATTACCCCATTAATTTGAGCGAGGATGAAAGATTCGTGGATGAGGAACGTTACAGTGAAGGACTAGAGTGCAGTGCAGGACGTATCTTTTTTCGCTCTGACCGTAACTTAGGTACAAGCTGGCTCATTGGATTCCACACTCTCCTTTTTCTATTGTGGATCACGGATTTGTATTTTAAACCACCTCGGATACTATATCCTCTTGAAAATGAGAGTCGAGAACGCGAAATGGACATTTAAAGTGACTTTTATCTCCACGACAATACATCTACTGAGCTAACGTGCTAGCATCGTTCTCAAATGAAGATAGAAACAAAATAAATAAACCCCTGACTGGAAGGATAGACAGAAGATCAACAATACTATTAAACCATGGACATGTAACTACACGGTTAAAAATTCTCAGCCTGGTAAGGCTTAACAATGCTGTTGCTAACGACGCTAAGGCTAATTTAGCAACCGGACCTCACAGAACTATGATAAAAACATTAGCGCTCCACCTACGCCAGCCAGCCCTCATCTGCTCATCAACACCCGTGCTCACCTGCGTTCCAGCGATCGACGGCGCGACGAAGGACTTCACCCGTGGGTTTGGCGGCAAGCATCGGCTAGGTGTAGTAAGTAGTCCTTGTTGGTGTTGTACTTAGCCGCTAATACACCGATCGATCCCACCTACAACGTTCTTCTTTGCAGCCTCCATTGTTCATTAAACAAATTGCAAAAGATTCACCAACACAGATGTCCAGAATACTGTGGAATTTTGTCGAAGAAAACAAGAGGTTTTTGC
Organism: Entelurus aequoreus; assembly: GCF_033978785.1. Lineage (NCBI taxonomy): Eukaryota > Metazoa > Chordata > Actinopteri > Syngnathiformes > Syngnathidae > Entelurus > Entelurus aequoreus. Next base: position 84,363,816 of record NC_084737.1, read on the forward strand.
ATCGGGTTCGATGGGGTCCAACCACTTCCGTGGATTCTGTGACGTCACGCGCATAAATCATATCCAAAGGAGTTTTTCAACCGGAAGTGTGGCGGGAAATTTAAAATGTCACTTTATAAGTTAACCCGGCCGTATTGGCATGTGTTGCAATGTTAAGATTTCATCATTGATATATAAACTATCAGACTGCGTGGTCGCTAGTAGTGGCTTTCAGTAGGCCTTTAAATTAGAATTTCATGGCTGCAACACGTGACAAAGGGCATGTTCACCACTGTGTTACATGGCCTTTCCTTTTAACAACACTCAGTAAAGGTTTGGGAAGTGAGGAGACACATTTTTGAAGCTTCTCAGGTGGAATTCTTTCCCATTCTTGCTTGATGTACAGCTTAAGTTGTTCAACAGTCCGGGGGTCTCCCTTCTGCTATTTTAGGTGCCACACATTTTCAATGGGAGACAGGTCTGGACTACAGGCAGGCCAGTCTAGTACCCGCACTCTTTTACTATGAAGCCACGTTGATGTAACACGTGGCTTGGCATTGTCTTGCTGAAATAAGCAGGGGCGTCCATGGTAACGTTGCTTGGATGGCAACATATGTTGCTCCAAAAGCTGTATGTACCTTTCAGCATTAATGGCGCCTTCACAGATGTGTAAGTTACCCATGTCTTGGGCACTAATACACCCCCATACCATCACACATGCTGGCTTTTACACTTTGCGCGTAGAACAATCCGGATGGTTCTTTTCCTCTTTGGTCCGGAGGACACGACATCCACGGTTTCCAAAAACAATTTGAAATGTGGACTCGTCAGACCACAGAACACAAATATGTTGTCTTTGTAGCATATTCAACTGAATATGGGTTGAAAATTATTTGCAAATCATTGTATTCCATTTATATTTACATCTAACACAATTTCCCAACTCATATGGAAACGGGGTTTGTATAAGATGTCCGGGTCTACTGGACCCGGGGCTAATAGAAGTGTGGAAATTGATGTTCTGTGTACCACACACACACACATTTACACACACACACAGCAGGCCTAGACAGGAGGAGGACAGAGTGTAGGTACACAGAGCATCAGAGGGTCAAAATGTGCGAGAAAATGAGAGCAGACAGTGTTGACAAACAACGTTGCAACCTTATGTGGGAACCGCAGGTGCAGAAACACAAAAGAAGAATCCCTGTGGGATGCGGAAACTGGCAGAGAAATTTTCCGTGCCACGTTCATGTTGTTGTGGGTCTGATGGACCCGTTGCATTTTGTGGCTTTTAATGCCTCACAATCAAACACTTTTATATTAAAATACTGAACAGATGTTTACCTTATCCCAATAAACATCCGTTCAGTATTTTAACATAAAAGTGTGTGATTGTGAGGCATTAAAAGCCACAAAACGCAACGGGTCCATCAGACCCGCAAACGCTGGCTGAGTAACAACAATATGAACATTACACAAAAATAAATGTACTGCGTACAATTACATACTGTAAATTTACACTTGAATCATCTCTGCTCAGTGGCCTAGTGGTTATACCAGGGGTGGGCAATTAATTTTTACCGGGGGCCGCATGAGCAACCCGAGCACTGCTGGAGGGCCACATCGACAATATTTCAATTAAATTTTGCTCAATATTATTTTTGATGTATACCGTAAGATAAATAATAATAATAATAATAATGATAATAATTATTAATAATAATAGTAATACTTCAACATAGTGTGTGTAACAGCATTCCATGACTAATATAAATAAATTAACATTAATAATAAATGACAGTAAAATAAGCACACGTATGACTGAGGAGTCATAGTGTAACTTTGTGTGGTGTTTGAGTTGTCCGACTTCTTGTGTGGCCATAAACGCACCAGTGGCTTAGTGGTATGCGTGTTGGTGACAGATGACAAGATGGTTTTGGCCTGGTTTGTACGGCAGAAAATGACTAGTTTTTCCAGATAGAAGTGTTTTACTCATGTTTTTGGTGTGGTTATGTCCGAATATAAACAGTTTTGCTCAATAAAGTGATCGATATAATTCCTGTCCTCGAAGCATCTCGATAGACGTTACAATAATTGAACGGTGTTCAATTGAACGGTGTTGATGAACACCGTTAGGGCCGCTTGTTGTCACTGTCACTCAAAGTTGCATTACAAAATTACACAGAATAAATGTGTTTATTTTGTTTAGAATTCAGATGGGATTTGATTTGGTGCGCGGCATATACTTGCTGCGCGCAGCGGACGCTTGAGCAGTGCGCAATTGCGCAGGCGCCCACCTCAGAGGGAACGTTGCTTGACAGTCCATGTCTTGTTGAAAACACGCCATTCTTCATCAACTTTTCTCTTTTTAGCGTCTCGGGTGTAAACCGTGCATCACTTGTCGCTGCATGTGCACCTTCACTCACAGGTTACACACGGACATACGCCCAAAAATAACACTTTTCAAAATAAAAGCAGCACAGTTGTATTGCGCGCACGACATAGATGTTTTTTCAACTTTATTTTGTAATTTGTGATTGCAGCTGTTCACATTCACTCACAATCGCGCATACGTCCACACGGAAGTAATACAAATAACGATTTTCAAAACAAAAGCAGCACCGTTGTATTGCACACTCGACATAGATACTTTTTTAAATGTATTTTGTAATTTATGATTGGCCTCACGCGGGCCGGACAGGGACGCACAAAGGGCCGGATGCGGCCCGCGGGCCGCAGAATGCCCAGATCTGGGTTAGAGTGTCCGCCCTGAGATTTGTAGATCGTGAGTTCAAACCCTGGCCGAGTCATACCAAAGACTATAAAAATTGGAGCCATTACCTCCCTGCTTGGCACTCAGAATCAAAGGTTGGAATTGGGGGTTGAATCAAGAAAAATGATCCCCGGGCGCGGCCACCGCTGCTGCTCACTGCTCCCCTCACCTCCCAGGGGGTGAACAAGGGTGATGGGTCAAATGCAGAGGAGAAATTTCACCACACCTAGTGTGTGTGTGACAATCATTGGTACTTAACTTAATAATAAAACAAAATATGATATCATCGTCACTTGGACACACATGTACACTACATTGCCAAAAGTATTTGGCCACCCATCCAAATGATGAGAATTAGATGTCCTGATCACTTGGCCCGGTGTATCAAATCAAGCACTTAGGCATGGAGACTGTTTCTACAAACTTTTGTGAAAGAATGGGCCGCTCTCAGTGATTTCCAGCGTGGAACTGTCACAGGATGCCACCTGTGCAACAAATCCAGTCGTGAAATTCCCTCGCTCCTAAATATTCCAAAGTCAACTTTATTATAAGAAAAGTGAAGAGTTTGGGAACAACAGCAACTCAGCCACCAAGTGGTAGGCCACGTAAAACTGACAGAGAGAGGTCAGCGCATCGTGCAAAGACTTTCTGCACAGTCAGTTGCTACAGAGCTCCAAACTTCATGTGACCTGCCAATTAGCCCACGTACAGTACGCAGAGAGGGGGTTTCCATGGCCGAGCAGCTGCATCTAAGCCAGTGGTCCCCAACCTTTTTGTAGCTGGGGACCGGTCAACGCTTGAAAATTTGTCCCACGGACCGGGAGGGGGGGGTTTCATAAAGAAATACAATCATGTGTGCTTACGGACTGTATACCTGCAGACTGTATTGGTCTATATTGACATACACATACACAATATGTATATATAGTGTTTTTATGTTGATTTAATTTAAAAACAAAAAAAAATTAAAACAATTAAAAATTAAAAAAAAGAAAATTTCTTGCGCGGCCCGGTACCAATCGGTCCGCGGACCGGTACCGGACCGCGGCCCGGTGGTTGGGGACCACTGATCTAAGCCATACATCACCAAGTCCAATGCAAAGCGTGGGATGCAGTGGTGTAAAGCAGGGCTCCCCAACCACCGGGCCGCAGCCCGGTACCGGTCCGTGGACCGATTGGTACCGGGCCACACAAGAAATATTTTTATTTTATTTTTTATTTTTATTAAATCAACATAAAAAACACAATATATACATTACATATACATATACATTATATTATATTAGGGCTGCAACTAACGATTAATTTGATAATCGATTAATCTGTCAATTATTACTTCGATTAATCGATTAATACTCGGATAAAAGAGACAAACTACATTTCTATCCTATCCAGTATTTTATTGAAAAAAAACAGCATACTGGCACCATACTTATTTTGATTATTGTTTCTCAGCTGTTTGTAAATGTTGCAGTTTATTAATAAAGGTTTAGTAAAAAAAATGTAAAAAAAAAATTTTTTATTAAAAAAAAACAACAACAAAAAAAAAAAAACTCTGCGCATGCGCATAGCATAGATCCAACGAATCGATGACTAAATTAATCGGCAACTATTTTAATAATCGATTTTAATCGATTTAATCGATTGGTTGTTCCAGCCCTACTCAATATATATCAATACAGTCTGCAGGGATGCAGTCCGTAAGCACACATGATTGTATTTCTTTATGACAAAAAAAATGAATAAAAATAAATAAATAAATAAAAAATAAAAATACCATAACTCTCCCCCCCCAGACTAAATTTTCAAGCGTTGACCGGTCCGCAGCTACAAAAAGGTTGGGGACCACTGCTGTAAAGCACGTCGCCACTGGACTCTAGAGCAGTAGAGACACCTTCTCTGGATATATATATATATATATATATATATATATATATATATATATATATATATATATATATATATATATATATATATATATATATATATATATATATATATATATATATATATATATATGTCTTAATTAGATTATCCAAAAAATAGTGCTCGATACCGTGGTAGAGCGTAATATGTATGTGTGGGGAAAAAATCACAAGACTATTTCATCTCTACAGGCCTGTTTCATGAGGGGTTTGATGGATTGTACTGTGCTTCAACATAGGAGTATTATTATGGTGTGTGTGTAAGGTAAGACATATTATCTGGCCCTTTGTTTCGCAATATTATGCAAAAGCAACTTCTCTTACCTTCTGGTACCTGCTGATCTGTATTTAGGATCTGCATAAATCCTGAAAATTTGCACGCGTCCGCCTTTGTAGTCCGTGCCGACGCCGTAGTCGATAAGTTTCTTCCTTTTCTCCATCTTCTTGTTATGGGACATTCATCCTCCGCTGTTGCCATTTCTAATATAAAGTAGTGTAAAGTTCTTACTTATATC